>NC_057800.1:335168845-335170604 GCF_018294505.1 Triticum aestivum | reverse complement strand
TTTTTTTTAGTTTGTTTTTCTATTTTATTTCTTTTCTCTTTTCTGTTTTATTTAAATTTCGGTGTTTATGAAAAACCCAAGTTGCACCTAAAATATTTTTAATACTTATGCCACTACCGCAATTAACTTGGCACCTAATATAAAACCATTTGTAATTGTTTATTATTTTATAATCATTTAACTAATTGTTTTGCTACTATTATATTCATTTTGAGTATTTACATATTTTACACAAGTGTGGTTTCTCCACCATAATTACCTACGCATTATTTGGCACCACCAGAACATTTTAGTTTTATTATTTGAAAACTTTTGTTGTTTGCCTATATTTTAAATTTGAATTTGAATCGTTTTGAACTAACACGAGTTTACCAACAGTAAACGAGGTGACATGGCATCATTAGCAGAGAATTACTGTAGCTTAATTATCCGGGCGTCACAATTCTCCTCCACTACAAGAAATCTCGTCCCGAGATTTAAGAGGGGAGCAAGGGGGAAAGTTCTGGTTACGATATTCTAACGGATCTTCACGAAGAAGTTAATCCCTTTCGTTGTTGTCTTCTATTCTTTATTCCAATGCATCATGATAAACTTGTCATCATTTCTTCGGGAACTCCATCGTACTTACGAAAGGATAAGGGGCAGCTCACTACGACATAATGCTTTTGAGGGAAACAATCTGGGGTTAACCCATGAATGAGTATAAGATTATCTCTCGAGTTGAACATATGAAATACATCGAGAGTAAGGTACGAAGGTACAATAGGAGGTTCCAAGCGGATAGATAGTTGCTCGAAGTCTGAACCAAAGTGAGAAAGGGTTCAGAGTAGCGAGAGTAAGTATTGCGTTTGATACCAGAATAGATCACTAGGACGATGGCCCGTGAATTACATACGAGGCCACGCGCGAGGAATAACTTTGGGAATAGGGGGTGTACAGGACAGTCAAGTTTCGATCCTGTGGAACTGTGGGTTATGGGCCCACCATGCGGTTTTTTTAATAGGAGCAGTGACATCTTGCACGGTCATGATAGCAAGGCATGTCAGGGAGTACCATGTCAGCTATGTCGGCAACAACGTTGGTACCAAGGGCGAGGGACGAAGAGAACCATTTTCCTGTTCGTTGAAACGAGGCGGACCAATAGGCAAGGTTCCCGTCCATCGGTGGTTACCAGAATGTCATCAACAATAGTAACAAGGTCTTACTGACAGAGTTGTACATCGAGGTGTTTGCACAAGCAGTGGATTATTACTGCTTATATCATATAGTTCATAGAAAAGGTTCAAACAAACCAATGGAAGGAAAATATGATCATCAGATTAAACAGAACAATGGAAAGGAAAATATGTTTAAACACATATTTCGAGGGTATATCCTTCCCAAGGACAAGCAGAGCAAGATATCCATGACGGGATATAACGTAGAAAACCCTTTTAGGTAAGGGGAGAGGAATTTCATAACATTACCCATACAACGGTGTTTGGATAATTGAGCAGAAAACATTTAGCATTGGGCTTCAAATGTTCTTGTTGAAAATCGAAGTACCAGTGACATGCTTCGAGATAGCATTGACATGGCCTTCAAGCAAGGTCAGACCTTGGATACACAAAGGACCCATCAGGAACAACTTATGGAATAAGTCTTACAGTTTCCTCATGGAAGAATGGATAACATTGCTAAAAGGGAACTATAACAATAGGGCCTCCGGCCAGGTGGGCTAGGTATGACACCGCCTCACCGGGTCATATAAAGACCAACG
>NC_057800.1:335163871-335167363 GCF_018294505.1 Triticum aestivum | reverse complement strand
GGACTCAAAATGATATTGACAAAGGTTGCCAATAAGATTACTATACTTATGGGATTAACCATAATGCAAGCAAGCAAGAATTTCAGGAGCAATAGGTTGCTCAGGATTTTTGGAAGACCGAATGGTATTTTGAATTCTTTGGCGAAACACCTGAACAACTGGGAATGAGCGGATACCCGATAAGGGCGAGAATTATCCGTAGGGGTGTATATGTGGATAATGAACTGCAAGGCAGTAGGCACAAAGTATTCTCGGAAAAATAGAGAGAATTTCCGAGGTATCTTGTAATAACAAGAACAATTGGGAACGGAGTTATGGACGACAAGTGTATGTAGCTTTCCATAGGGACTTATCGGTGGTATGGAATTGCAACGGCGAAGGACACAAAAGTCTCGGGGAAACATCGGAGAGTATCTTCAAAATATTCTGGTGCAGCCAGCGATCATCTGGACTGAAGAGGCTCTCCGGGAGAAAGTAATTACGAGAACCTAATGTTAGAGTTTTAGTAAATTCATTTAACCCGAATAGAAGAGAGTTCAGAATCCCAGAGTAAAGGTCGAGGAGTAAAAGATCCTAATACCACCCAATGGCGACGTGGGCCCATGGGCCGCACAGCCATGTTAGTAAAAGTTTTGTAAAGTTTAGACTCGACTTCGGCCAAGGAGTTGGAAGGGGGATTCCTACAGGCAGTCGGCTCTGATACCAACTTGTGACGCCCCCGATTTAATCGTACACTAATCATGCACGCAAATGTGTACGATCAAGATCAGGGACTCACGGGAAGATATCACAACACAACTCTACAAATAAAATAAGTCATACAAGCATCATAATACAAGCCAGGGGCCTCGAGGGCTCGAATACAAGTGCTCGATCATAGACGAGTCAGCGGAAGCAACAATATCTGAGTACAGACATAAGTTAAACAAGTTGCCATAAGATGGCTAGCACAAACTGGGATACAGATCGAAAGAGGCGCAGGCCTCCTGCCTGGGATCCTCCTAACTACTCCAGGTCGTCGTCAGCAGGCAGCACGTAGTAGTAGGCACCTCCGGTGTAGTAGGGGTCGTCGTCGACGGTGGCGTCTGGCTCCTGGACTCCAGCATCTGGTTGCGACAACCAGAAAGAAAGGAAAGGGGAGAAAGGGGGGAGAAAGCAACCGTGAGTACTCATCCAAAGTACTCGCAAGCAAGGAACTACACTACATATGCAGGGGTATATGTGTAAGGAGGCCATATCAGTGGACTGAACTGCAGAATGCCAGAATAAGAGGGGGATAGCTAGTCTTATCGAAGACTACGCTTCTGGTCACCTTCGTCTTGCATCAAGTATAAGAGAGTAGATCGAAGTCCTCCAAGTAGCATCTCCAAGGAACATCTCATAGCATAATCCTACCCGGCGATCCCCTCCTCATATCCCTGAGGTAGAGCGACCACCGGTTGTATCTGGCACTTGGAAGGGTGTGTTTTATTAAGTATCCGGTTCTAGTTGTCATAAGGTCAAGGTACAACTCCAAGTCGTCCTGTTACCGAAGATCACGGCTATTCGAATAGATTAAACTTCCCTGCAGGGGTGCACCACATAGCCCAACACGCTCGATCCCATTTGGCCGGACACACTTTCCGGGGTCATGCCCGGCCGCGGAAGATCAACACGTCGCAGCCCCACCTAGGCAAAACAGAGAGGCCAGCACGCCGGTCTAAACCTAAGCGCGCAGGGGTCTGGGCCCATCGCCCTGAGCACACCTGCACGTTGCGAGGGCGGCCGAAAGCAGACCTAGCCTAGTGGCGTTCCAGTCCAATTCGGCGCGCGCCGCTCCGTCGCTGACGTCTGAAGTGCTTCGGCTGATACCACGACGTCGGGATACCCATAACTACTCCCACGTAGATGGTTAGTGCGTATAGGCTCGTAGCCAGACTCAGATCAAATACCAAGATCTCGTTAAGCGTGTTAAGTATCCGCGAACGCCGAACAGGGCCAGGCCCACCTGTCTCCTAGGTGGTCTCAACCTGCCCTGTCGCTCTGCCACAAAGTAACAGTCGAGGGCCGTCGGGAACCCAGGCCCACCTCTACCGGGATGGAGCCACCTGTCCTTTCAGCCCCCAACTCCGTACAGTATCACAGGTAATGTAACAGTGTAAAGTATATAGTATATGCCCGTGATCACCTCCCGAAGTGATCACAACCCAGTAGTATAGCATGGCAGACGGACAAGAGTGTAGGGCCACTGATGGAACACTAGCATCCTATACTAAGCATTTAGGATTGCGGGTAAGGTATCAATGACTATAGCAGCAATGACAGGCTATGCATCAGAATAGGATTAACGAAAAGCAGTAACATGCTACACTACTCTAATGCAAGCAGTATAGAGGAGAATAGGCGATATCTGGTGATCAAGGGGGGGGGGCTTGCCTGGTTGCTCTGGCAAGAGAGAGGGGTCGTCAACTCCGTAGTCGAACTGGGCAGCAGCAGCGTCGGTCTCGTAGTCTACCGGAGAGAAGAGGGGGGAAGAAATAATGAATACAGAGCAAACAAAGCATCACAAAATATAACAAGGCAATACGCGGTGTTCGGTGTGCCCTAACGCGGTAGTAGGTGATACCGACGAAGGGGGAAGACATCCGGGAAAGTATTCCCGGTGTTCCGTGTTTCCGGGCAGATGAACCGGTGGTGAAATGTTGCAGGTTCACTATGCTAGGGACGCGTGGCAGACGAACGGGCTGCGTTTCCGGGTTCGTCTCGTCGTTCTGAGCAACTTTCATGTTGAAAATATTTTAATCCGAGTTACGGATTAAAAGATATGATTTTTAAAAGATTTTAACAATTTTGGAATTTAATTATTTATTTAATTAATTCGAAAAAATGTATTTATGACGTCAGCATGATGTCATGCTGACGTCAGCAGTCAACAGGGGTTGACTGAGTCAACCCTGACAGATGGGTCCCGTTCGTCATACACTGTTAACTAATTAACCTAATTAAGTTTAATTAACAGTAGTTAATTAGGTTAATTAGTTATTAGGTTAATTAACCAGGATTAATTAACTTAATTAATTACTTAATTAATTAATTAATTAACATTTTAGTTATTTAATTATTATCTATTTATTCATTTAACATTTTTTTTAAATTTTTTTTTATTATTATATTTTTTTTAATCCCTCTTTTTTTTTGTTCTGGGGCGTGGGGCCCCAAGGTCAGTGGCTCAGGGGGAGCCCTAACGGGCGAACGGCCACGGTTCCCGGGCGTAGAGTGCAGGCGCACGCGAGCGGGCACTCGCCCGCAAAGCAGGACGAGGCCGCCGGGGCACAGACGACGGGGAAGGCCGGCGAGGTTAGGCGCGCGCCGGGCGCGGTCAGCGTCCGGCCTGGGCGAGGCAGGCAGTGACGGGCGCAGCTGCAGGTGACCAAGGACGTGGCGGGGGTGTGGGGCTGCGTGCGTGGCCACAACACGCATGGCACGGGGGCGGCGCACGGTGCGGGTTGCGGG
>NC_057800.1:335163211-335163763 GCF_018294505.1 Triticum aestivum | reverse complement strand
CGTCCGGCTTGGGCGAGGCAGGCAGTGACGGGCGCGGCTGCAGGTGACCAAGGACGTGGCGGGGGTGTGGGGCTGCGTGCGTGGCCACAACGCGCATGGCACGGGGGCGGCGCACGGTGCGGGTTGCGGGGCGCGCGGCCTTCGGGCGCGGTCGATGTGCGGGGGGGGGAGAGGAGGGAGGATGGGGCTCACAGTGAGCCGGACGGGGAGGCAGCGGCTCGAGGTGGCGCGGGTCGGGTGGCGCCGGCGAGGCGACGGGTGGACGACGACGGGGTCGGAGTGGAGGCAGGCCGTCGAGGAAGACGGGGCCGGTCCAGCAACAGGGTCGGGGAGGCGACGGGAGGCGTGGGGCAACGTGGCGACGACGGCGACGCAGGGGAGGACGACGGCGCTGGCGGACCAGCGAGGCGGCCTCCGGTGACGGGGTCGGGGCGGCCACGGATGGGGCGTGCGCGGAGCTCGAGGGGAGACGACCCGGTGCACGAAGGAGAGGGAGGAGGCCGGGAAGTGCGGCGCCGGTGGGGCGCCGTGGTGGCGCGGGGGCGCTGGCGT
>NC_057800.1:335025651-335162878 GCF_018294505.1 Triticum aestivum | reverse complement strand
TGGGTGGCGGCTAGGGTTCGGCCGAGTGGGGAGCGGGGGTTATGCAGGGGGCGAGTGGGCCGGCCTGGGGTGGGCTGGCCGACTGGGCCGGCCGGTTGGCTAGCTGGGTCGGTTGGCCCGGGGGTTTGGGGGGTTTCTTTTTCTTTTTTTTAGTTTGTTTTTCTATTTTATTTCTTTTCTCTTTTCTGTTTTATTTAAATTTCGGTGTTTATGAAAAACCCAAGTTGCACCTAAAATATTTTTAATACTTATGCCACTACCGCAATTAACTTGGCACCTAATATAAAACCATTTGTAATTGTTTATTATTTTATAATCATTTAACTAATTGTTTTGCTACTATTATATTCATTTTGAGTATTTACATATTTTACACAAGTGTGGTTTCTCCACCATAATTACCTACGCATTATTTGGCACCACCAGAACATTTTAGTTTTATTATTTGAAAACTTTTGTTGTTTGCCTATATTTTAAATTTGAATTTGAATCGTTTTGAACTAACACGAGTTTACCAACAGTAAACGAGGTGACGTGGCATCATTAGCAGAGAATTACTGTAGCTTAATTATCCGGGCGTCACACAGCTACACCAGACTTTGGGAACGAGATTGGAGTTCAGTACAACATTCCACCCGCAGACGGATGGACAGACCGAGAGAGTTAACCAGATTATGGAGGATAAGTTGAGAGCTTGTGCACTAGATTATGGATCTAGTTGGGATGCCAATTTGCCCTACGCGGAGTTCTCATACAACAATAGCTATCAAGCTAGTTTGAAGATGGCACCGTTCGAAGCCCTGTATGGACGAAGGTGCAGAACACCGTTGTTATGGGATGAAGTTAGAGACCGTCCGTAGTTTGGACCAGATTTGATCAAGGAGTCTGAAGAAAAGGTTAAGTTGATTCGAGATAGATTGAAGGTAGCTCAGTCCAGGCAGAAGAGTTATGTAGATTTGAAACACAAAGAAATAACCTATGAAATTGGGGACAAAGCATATTTGTGAGTATCACCTCTGCGAGGAGTGAAACGTTTTGGAGTTAACGGAAAGTTAGCCCCGAGGTTTGAAGGACCGTACCAAATTTTGGAATGTATGGGAGAAGTTGCCTACAAGTTGGAGCTACCCGAAGGACTGTCAGGAGTTCATGATGTGTTTCATGTTTCCCAGTTGAAAAAGTGTCATGCGGAGATGGCCGATATACCTCTAAGAGATACGGTGCCCTTGGAGGCGATTCAGTTATACAGTGATCTAACCTATGAGGAGAAGCCAGTCAGGATTCTTGAATTTGCCAGTCGAGTCACCCGCAGCAAGGTTATCAAGTTTTGCAAGTTCAGTGGAGCCACCATACCGAGGATGAAGCCACCTGGGAACGAGAGGATGATCTTCGCAAAGACCACCCACACCTATTTTCTAGCCAACCCGAATCTCGAGGGCGAGATTCATCTTAAGGGGGTTAAGTTTGTAACATCCCAAATTTTCAATTTGGAATGTTATACATAGATGATTCATGCATATCATATTTTGTTGCATTTCATTTCGCGATCGTCGAAATCCTAAGCAACTCAAGGACCCTCGGAGAGAGTTGGGGATTTCTCAGTTTTCATATTTGAGTTTTATCAAATATTGAAACGAGGATTTTTGGTTTTTAATTATTTTTCTCTCCGAAAATATTTCATATTAAAATATATGAGAGGAGATAATATGACTTCTCCAAAATAAAGGAAATATTGGAGGAAAAATATTAAATCAAATATTTGATTTTATTCGGAGTTTATTGCTATTTTATTTGAATTAGAAAAATTGCACGTTTTTCAAAGTTGCATTTTAGGTCCAAGAAAATGTTCATCTTGTTCTAAATATTTTATTTAGACAGTGAAAATTTGTTTTGGCATTTTTAGATTTTTATTTATTTTCTAGGATTTATTTAAGTTCTGGTAAAATTATTTTAAAAAAGTCTCAGTGCCCGGCTGGGCCGAAGCCCAGCGAGCCGACCGGCTAGCCCCGCGCCGCCGTCTCCTTCCTGGAGACTGGGAGGCCGGCGCCGCCCGCGACGCCGAGTCTGGCCAGGACTCTGCTGTGCCCCCTTGCCTCCTCCCCAAGCAAGCAGCCCCTCCTTTTATACCCCGCCCCCGGAGCCCCCACCACCACCAACCCCGCCGCCTGCCTCGCCCCGCCCCGCAGTGCCGCACACCGCCGCCTCGCCCCTCGTCGTTGCCGCCTGCCGCCGCCCCGCTCCGCCCACCGCCTCAGCCCCACCTCGCCGGAGCTGCAGCCCCGCCTCGCCGGACATCCACGGAGGTAAAGCCGCCGTTGCCACCGTCGGTTTTTTAGGAAAGACCGATCCGTTTTTTAGAAAAAAACCCTAGGTTCGTTTTTTTAGAATAGATCGGTTTATTTTTTTTCCGGGTTTAGTTTAATTAGCGGACGTTCGTCCGTACGTTTGTTTTAACGAATGGTGTTCACCCGTTAGCCGCAGACAGCGAACGATCGTTCGTTAGCCTATTCATCAGTTTTTCTTTTTCTCGGATTTTTTCGCGATTATTTTCAATCACGATCTCTGATCCGATTTTCATTTTAGTGTATATTTTCGCTCGTTTGTCGGAATCAGGCGATTCAAGCGCCTAGATCTTCGTCTCACAACCCTCTTTCTGTTTAATCCACTTGAACAAAATTTTGGTACTGTAAAATTTGACTTAGGTCCAGATTAGTAATCGAATCTTGTTTCTTTCACAGTTTGAGTTTCGTTGCTCCATTTGATTTGATTCTTTTTGCAAACCGAAGTTCTTAAGTTGAACTTTCTAGTTAGATCTTCTTATTTGAGTTTTACCCATGCTCTTTGTTTGATTTCTTATGCATGCTATTGTTTGTTTGCGATAGAACACCCGGAGTGTGAAGCGTGCTACTACGAGTCTCTAGGTTTTGCGGATCATCAGCAAGGCAAGTAACACATTGATCATACTCTTTTCATACCCAGTTTTTATGCATTAGCTCCAATCCTCAAATATTGCATGATTAGGATGTGATTAACATGTGGGTTGGGAAGTAGTTGATGAGGTAGAACCTATTGCCCTGTTATTATCGAACCCTTGGGAGTTACTTCTACGTAATGCTTATTGCTATGCTATGCTCGTAGACGTGGTTTGGGCGAGTGAAATCCATGACAGATGTGAGATTATTAATTAATGGTTCAACTTAAGGTGGCAACTTAAATACACATCTGGGTGGATTGTTTGTTGGGCACCTGGGGAATCCAGTGTTGTCCTAGGATATCCTGGAGTACCCGTGTGATAATCCTATGGTCCGCCACCTAGGCTCAAAGGGAACTGAGATATTTCATGCTAGAAACTTCCGTGTGCATCCAAAAGCTATTATGGGATCTAGTATAGTTGAGTATGTTGCGTGAAGCTCCTGAAGAGGTGGATCAACAGGTAGAGGGGTGTAGGTTGGTATGGTCTGCCCGGAGTAAGGAGTTAATGCTTCTGAAAGACTGTGTCTCGGTCATCCGTTTCTCAAACACCCGGCAGTGCGAGAAATCCAATGGAGGAGATCGGGTCTTGTGGGGAAAAGTGCGCAAACCTCTGCAGAGTGTATAAACTAATCATGGTTAGCCGTGTCCCTAGTTATGGACAAATCTTGACTATCTAGTACTTGGATTATCATATGTATCTCATCACTCTAAATTAATATTTTTGGGTTGATAATTACTTTTAATTGGGATTGAGTTGGAGGAACCTTCTCAATGATGTTTCAACTACCATCATAGTTAAATAAAATCTATTCCTTTGTTGTAGGGAAAAATTGGCTTTTTGCAAAACTATAACCATAGAGCTTTCCACCAGTCAAATATGCATGTAGTTATAGCATTATTCCGTTCTTGCTCTACTGTGTTACATTGCCAACATATTCCATATGCTGACCCGTTTTCGGGCTGCAACGTATTATGTTGCAGACGTTTCAGACGAGGAGTAAGGTTCGTTAGGTCGTTGCCGTGCAGCTCAGTTATGCCATTGGTGTTGATGGACTAACTTTATCTTCCAAGCATTCCGCTATTATCGTATTAGATGGCCTTAAGCCATATTTATTGTAATAAATTCTCTCTTGAGACGTTCGATGTAATAAGTGTTTGATTGCTACTGAAAGTGCGTTATATCAACTAGAGGGGGGGTGAATAGGCGATATTTATGAAAGTCTTCAAAACGTGGAAGTTAAGAAGACAAACAGTAGAGATATGCCTATCACTATGCAGCGGAAGTTAGATTACACTAGGCAAGCCATGGTCAAGTATTCAATAGAGTGAAAGCACAATGACAAGTAGCTGCAGTGTAATAAGGATCAGGTAGGAAAAAGTTATGAAGCCAAACAAATCATACAGTTACGTTGTGAAGACAAAAGATATAGCAAGCATGCAATGGCTTCACAATGAGTAACAGTAAGTAAAAGGAAGTGAAGATGAAACCAGTGACTCGTTGAAGACAATGATGTGTTGGACCAGTTCCAGTTGCTGTGACAACTGTACGTCTGGTTGGAGCAGCTAGGTATTTAAACCTTAGGACACACAGTCCCGGACACCCAGTCCTGAACACGCAGCTCAGGACACCAAGTCCTCACCGTATTCTCCTTGAGCTAAGGTCACATAGTCCTCGCCCAATCACTCAGGTAAGTCTTCAAGGTAGACTCCCAAACCTTCACAGACTTCGTTCACTGGCAATCCACAATGTCTCTTGGATGCTCTGAACGCGACGCCTAACCGTCTGGAGGATTCACAGTCCTCAAGTGTAATAAGTCTTCAGATCACACAGACAAGAAGACTTAAGTGATGCCCAATGTTCTCTGGCTCTGGGTGGTTAGGGCTTTTCTCCTCACTAGGAATTTTCTCTCAAAGGCTTCGAGGTGGGTTGCTCTCTAACGACAAAAGCCGTGCACTAAAATCTAAGCAGCCGACTGTTTATGGTTGTAGGGGGTGGGCTATTTATAGCCACTTGGCAACCCGACCTGATTTGTCCAAAATGACCCTGGGTCACTAAGGAACTGACACGTGTCTCAACGGTCAGATTTCAAACTCTCATGGCAACTTTACTTGGGCTACAAGCAAAGCTGACTTGTCCGGCTCTAGACAAGATTCGCTCTCATTGTCTTCACTCGAAGACATAGGTTTTTGGTTTAGGCATCACTTCAGTCATTCTGACTGGTTCTCCTGGACCCCACTTAACAGTACCATGGTTCCTATGACTCAACACAAAAGAAAATGAACTACGAAAGATCTAAGTCTTCGAGCTCCATGGGCTTCATAACATGTCTTCTTTTGTCATAGTCTTCAAAGTGAATATCTTCATATACCACCTTTGACTTCAATGTCTTCATACATTTTTGGGGGTCATCTCTGGTAGTAAAACCGAATCAATGAGGGACTTCTACCTGTGTTATCCTGCAATTCTCACGAACACATTAGTCCCTCAACTAGGTTTGTCGTCAATACTCCAAAACCAACTAGGGGTGGCACTAGATGCACTTACAATCTCCCCCTTTTTGGTGATTGATGACAAACTAGTTGAAGTTTTCAACGGGGAATAAAGTCTGTGAAATTTTAAAGGATAAGGAATTGTCTTCATAAGTTGCAAGGGCTCCCCCTGAAGATGTGCATATAAGTTAATTTGCTTTTGGAATGCAAATGCACATGGCAGGTTGTACTTGCAGAGATCCACTTCAGCTTATGATGACAATCCACTATGCATATGAAAGTATATGAAGATGATGACATGCATAATGGAAAATGGACGTCTGCAGAATGAGATAAGTGCGGAATTTATCGTCGCACATGCGGAATTTATCTTTGCAAACAGGGTGGCAAACGAGTAGCAGACGACCATCGAGTTTTAGTGTTACAACTCAAAGAACCAAATGAAGCAAAAATGAGAGTTGTATGCACGAAGCAAAATATAGCAAAACATGAAGCACCCGCCCATATGGACCCGCTTGAAGACTATCAACCCATATGCTTCTCCCCCTTTTGTCAGCAAGGACAAAAAAGGTTTGAAGACATAGAGTGTCTACTCGTTCCCAGGAGCAGCAGGGTCGTTGGAGGTGTTTGGCGGTGCAGAAGAGCTTGGAGGTGCTGAAGCAGGTGGCGGTGATGTAGCATCGTCTTCTTCATCAATGATTCTGGCAGTGACTGTGGCAGCAGATGAAGAAAACTCAGAGTCTTCAAGTGATGGTGTGTTTCGCATCACAGCCCTTCTTGGAGGTGTGGTGTCAAACTTGAATCGCTCAGTGAAGCCATCCTCTTCAAGTTCAGCTTCAGTACACATCATTGATAGCCCTTTCCATGTACGACGACAGGTTTCATGAGTGACGAAGGCATTCTTGGTGGCAAGATTTCGAAGACGATTAACATCCACCAAGAGGCTTTTCATCTGACGCTTTAGCCAGTCGTGATGCCTGTCTTGTTTTTGATGAAGGGCCACAAGAAGCTCTCGGTCAGTGAGAACACGAGTGCGCTTCTTGGGTATTGAAGCAGTTGCACTATTAGTGGCTTCAGTTGAAGCAGGGTGTGGCGCACGTGTAGTGCCAGCCAAAGGATACACCCTAGAGATGGCTTCAACACCTTCATCGTTCTGAGTGAAGCTTTGGTGTTCTGCATTCTGAAGACTCAACGATTACTTGGCAGGCTCTGGATATATAGCTTCAACAGAGGTATCCACATCTGGCAAGAAGATTCAATGGTTTCGGGCTGAGGGCTGATACGAGATCGCAGTGTGCAGTTTGATCAGCCTCATCACCCAAGGAGCATAGAACTTCAAACCAAATAAATCTGAGCCTGACGCTGCAAGTTGGCGTATGAAGAAATCATGTGCGTTGAACCATTTGCCATGAAGGATACAGAATATGATAGTCTTCATTGCACCTTCGATCTTGGCATTTGGAGAGTGCCCTTTAATAGGCCAGAGAGTCCGCCGGATGATGTGGTATATGGTCCTGGGCAGGAACTCAAAGTCTTCAACAAAGAAATCTGTTGGATAAGGAGCATCGTGGGGCAATGGCTTCATCATTGAGAGCATCTGACTCATGTTTGGTTCAGGCCTCTGGAATATGCTCTCAATAGCTTCAGCATGTAGTTGACAGCCTTCCTCGTAGAATTCGCCGGGAGTGGGCAGGCCGGTGAGCTCAATGATATCAAATGCATTGGCTTCATGATGGACATTTCCGGTCATCCACTCTAGTACCCAAGTCTTCGGATCTCTGTTGTATCCTTTAATGTGGAGGGTGGCATAGAACTGAAGCAGAAGCTCTTCATTCCAGTGCTCTTCATCTGTGACAAACGGCAGCAGACCCACTTGCTTAAAGCAATCCAAAGCTTCCTCTAAGCAGGGCAGACCAGCAATGGCTTCAACATCAAGGCGCTTGTGCGGGAAGATGCGACCTTGGTTGTATAGGATGCATGAATAGTAGCTGCGCTGAGGATAGCTCCAGAACCTATCTGATGAAATCCTTTCCCTTGAATAGGGGTTCTTGGAGTTATTGAAAAATGTATTGTATGCCTTGAAGCTATTGATGTCAAAGGAGCCAGGTGCTGATGCAGGACCTGGGAACCTTGGCAGCCTTGGGACCGGCTTCTGGACATGAGGCCTGTGCTCAACATGGTAATCAAATTGAGGACCTGCAGCAGACTCAGGAACAGAAGTGTCTTGATCAGTAGCTTCGCTGTCTGCTGAAGCTTTTGGTGGGGAGGGCTCCACATTGGCTTCAGTGTTTGTTGTGGCAGCCTCAACATTTTCAGCCTCCACTCGACTAGCTGGAGGGTCAGACTTAGGCACGTTCTCCTGGAGAACTGCTTCAGAGTGTAGCGGGGGAGTAGGATCTTGTGGTACTTCTTCATTTTCTTCGGGTGATGCAGCCGGAATGTCTTCAGCACAGACTTGAGGCCTTGGACCTTTGCGAAGCCTGCGGAACGCAGACGACGCCTGTGGTGTTGGAGCGGGCTGGGCCTCAAAGTCTTCTTCCTCTTGGGGGTGATCCGCCCATGACGCATCTTGTGCAATTGGCGTTAGAGGACGACCAATGCTGATTAGTTCGCTTTGTTCATTCCGAGGAAGGGCTGCATCATCTTGTACATTGTCCTGATGACCAATGTCTTCAGCAGCAATGGGGTCGGCTGCTGGTATGTCTTCAGCTTCAGGAGCCTCTGTGGAAGCAGGCTCATGAACTGTCAGTTGCCGTTCTGCGTTGGGGTGAACCATAGAGATAGGTTCAACTATCAAGGGCTCTGTGGGAGCAGCCCGAGATTTCTTGATCTTTCCCTTCTTCTTGCTGGGGGCAGTAGGAGAGGCTTCAGAGCTTTTCCTTTTCCTTGCTTCAGCCTCAGCAGTTCTTGTCCTCTTAAGCTCTGAAGCTGTTGACCGGCTCTTTGGCTTCGAGCCAGTCGTTGCAGTTGCAAAGACAATTGGAACTGCTTCTTGCCTAGGTGCCTCTGGTTCAGCCATAGCAGGCTTTTTCTTCTTCTTCGCGGCCATCTTGGGGTCGATGCCAGGACGCCCAAGTGCCTTGCGCTTCTCAGCCTCATTGTAGGCTTGTACACATCTTTCAGCTAGAGACTTCATCCGCTCACGTGAGCCCTGAGCTTCTGCACGCTTCTTCAGAAAATTTTCTTTGAGCTCATGCAGCATGGTCTTGAAGCTCTTCACCTCTTGTACGCTGAGCTTGGCCATATTCTTCTTGAACTGAGCTTTTTCATGATCAATTTTCTGCTTCAGTTCAACAATGCGCTGGGCAATGGCAAGTTCTGAAGCAATTGCGCCTTGGAAGGCAACGCTGAGGCCGACAGGCAGCTGCAGATCTTCGAAGCTTATGTCTGGTGTGGCAAACCATTCGTCGATGAAGTTGTGGATAATGGCGACATCAAAGAGAGGCAAATTGTTGAATATTTCAGTTTCTTCTTCGCTTTTGATGAGCTGCTCTAGAGCGTCATCTCCAAGATCTTCATCACTTGATAGATCAATGGCTTCACTGCGCAGAATGGCAGCAGCTGTGAGTTCTTTACCGGTGTGTGGCTGAGGCACCTTGGCCTTCTGGGGCTTGGAGACACGTGATACGTCTTCAGACTGCACACTGGCTTCAGGAGGTGCAGTTGCCAATGGCTTCTCCCTTGAGATTTTTGATGAAGGGGCCGGCTTTGAAGCTTTTGGCTTCTTCGACTGCTTTGGCTTCGGTACAGCAGGAGCTTCATCAGACTCAGAGTCAGCTGGGGGGTCATTCACGGCAGTCCCTTGGACTAAGATGCGGGTGATGAGGCCCTCAAGGTTGGCATACGGACCAATGATATTGGGTTCTGCGTCGCGTGTGCCATCTGCCCTTGGTGCTGAGGGACCAGGGTTGAAGTCTAACCCAAATTTCTTCTTGTTGAGCTTCGCTGATTGTTGGGCAAACTGGAAGTTGCGCTTGAACAGATTGTCGTCACGACACCAGAGTAGTGACGACGGATGTGCATCATCAGGCTGTGGCCCACGAACCATGCATGGATAGAAGCTTTGGGCAATAGCTTCATCTCTGGTCCTGGGTACAAGGTTCTTGTATAAGATGTCTCCCCACGGACTTTTGATGGCACTTTTCTCAGCATACTCTTGGGTTGTGAAGCGGTATTTGAACCATTGTTCAGCCCAATAGCGTCGAATCCATTGGATTCGGGACTTGCGCTGCCCATAATTCTCTTCAGGATCTGTTTTATACATTTCTGCCAGGTCTTCAGGCAGATCTTTGGAAGTTCCTCCACGTCTCTGTCTGCCCCCCTTCCTTGCTGCTGCTTCTGAAGCCATAAACTTTAACTTGAAAGGCTTCAAAACTTTCAAAGGCTTCAAAGGCTTTGTTTTGCTGGACCAACAGGAACTGGCTTCAGGAGAATTTATGTGATGCTGTAAGAATTCTGCAAATGAATGCAGACTATGAGAACCGAAGGATTCTCCCACGGGTATGTACCTGTGACAGCATTAAGGTATGAGGGAAGGGGAAGAGGTCATATGCATTCTCAGAAGGTTTTGAAGATTAATCAGTTTAGAAGACATTGACCTCATCGTGCGAAGACATTCACTCATAGATAAGAAGTTGGTTCCAGATTTGTACGAACCCACAGATCAGTACAAGTGAGGAATCTAACTACTTCATGAAGCACAAGTGAATATACTAGGCATGTTATGAGATGCAGATAGAGAGATCCTACTTGTGTGAAGAGAGACTTCTTATGGTAGAAAGTGACAGAACCATGAGATCAACCGGGGCTGTAAAAAGAAGTTTTATTTACCACACTTGGAACTGCTAGACGGAGTGGGAGATGATGCCGAGCAGTTCAATCCTCCGTGCCCTAACTTGGCGACGGAAGACACCTACGGCGACGGCGAAGAGAACGATGTCCGCGGTCGGCATGAGGACGACGTTGGAGAGGTTGCGGCAGCGAAGCGCTTCGTCACCGGCGTCGTCGAGAGCTAGCGGTGGCGCTAGGGTTCGTGCGAGGGTGGAAGAAGAAGATAATGACCGCGGTAAGTGTGAATTTATAGGCTCAGGGGCGGCACTGTGCTATTACACAGGTGCCCCTGGCGATTCGCATCTGAGGAACGCGTGGCCAGTTTGCGGAAGTTTTGGGTTTGTTCCACTTCCCACGCACGCCTGGATTGTCGGGCGGTCGTTCCTGCTTCTCCGGATTTTATGTGGAGGAATGAGCATTGAAAACGGACTTTATGGTTGTCTCTATATCTTCTGCTGACAAGAACGCAGTGAAGACATTCGACAGTTTCAATAGAGTGCATATGACTTGGAGAGATAGAGTTTGAGATAGAAAGCATAGAGAAGTTGGGGTCCGATCACATTCACTTAGTTCAAAAGATTCAACACGAAGATATAGCTATAAGTGAATGCTGTAGAGGACAGAACACTTCAAAATGGAACGTTTGGTGGTGGCGTTACCCACCGTATAGGAAGTATTAGACCCAGACACGGCGCACAATTATCGTGGCGCTCCAAAGTCAAATTCCACATTAATGTATTCACACTTAGAATGTATGTCTTCATTGATTGAAGATATACTTCACTTCGTGTGTTGCACATCTAAGTCATCAATATGCATAAGGGTTAGGATATGTGCCTGATCACAGGACATTTGAGGATTCCAGGATATTTAGCTCACACCGTAACTTGCAAAACCTCTTCTCATCCAAGGGCTTGGTGAAGATATCTGCCAATTGCTCTTCAGTGTTGACGTGTATGATATCAATATCTTCCTTCACAACATGATATCTGAGAAAGTGATGCCGAATTTCAATGTGCTTTGTCTTCGAGTGCTGAACTGGGTTGTTGGCAATCTTGATGGCGCTTTCGTTGTCGCAGTACAGTGGCACTTGCTTCAGATGAATGCCATAGTCCTTGAGTGTTTGCTTCATCCACAGAAGCTGAGCGCAGCAAGATCCAGCAGCAATGTATTCAGATTCAGCAGTGGAGAGAGATACACAGTTCTGCTTCTTTGAAGACCAACATACAAGTGATCGTCCCAGAAAGTGACATGTGCCTGATGTAGACTTGCGATCAACTTTGTCACCAGCATAATCAGCATCCGAGAATCCAACCAAATCAAACTCTGCGCCCTTTGGATACCATAATTCTAGAGTTGGGGTGTGAGCCAAATATCGAAGAATTCGCTTCACAGCTAAGTGATGCGACTCCTTTGGTGCCGCTTGAAATCGAGCACACATGCAAACACTAAGCATAATATCTGGCCTAGATGCACATAGATAAAGTAAAGAACCAATCATGGAGCGTTATACCTTTTGATCGAACTCTTTACCATTGTCATCAGGACCCAGATGATGTTTGGCTGGCATTGGTGTTGTGAAGCCTTTGCAGTCTTGCATACCGAACTTCTTCAGGCAATCTTTGAGATACTTCTCTTGAGATATGAAGATGCCATTGCGTTGTTGTCGTATTTGAAGACCAAGGAAGAACTTCAGCTCCCCCATCATGGACATCTGATATTGTTCTTGCATCATATATCCAAACTCTTCACTGTACTTCTGATTTGTGCAGCCGAAGATAATGTCATCCACATATATTTGGCACACAAACAGTTCACCATCATATGTCTTCGTGAAAAGAGTGGGATCCAGGGAACCAGGTATGAAGCCTTTGCTCTTCAAGAAGTATTTGTGATAGAGGCGGGGGTGTCCCGATCTTTCGATGAGATGATAACTATCGATTTGGTGAAGATGACTTTGACGATCCGACTACAAACGTGCACGACGTTGCGCCTTAGCAATCGCTAAACCAACTCCGAAAGGTTATTGACCACGCTGGAGCACAATCAACCTGACCACGAAGGTCTATTCCTGCAAGCAATCGAAGAACAAGCAAGAATATGATAAAAGCAATCTGAATATTGCGAGTATATATGAAGTATTGATAAAGGTGGGGATCCGTAAGCGGTCTTGGTCTGGTCGTTGGACACAAACGAAGTACACGAAGTTGCAATGGCTAACTTTTAACTAAACAAATCCCAAGGAAAAGCTACTAGATGGATCTACTTATATAGGAGCAAGGGGTGGCGGCCAAGGAGGTGGGAGGACGTCCCAAGGCAGCCTAAAACTAAATCTAGGTCGTACAAGGCCAATGGGCCCAAGTGGAGGTGATGTAACACCTTTGGACTTGTAGTTTGACTCGGATTCTGCTGCAGCATCAGATTGTTTCGTCCACAACTCAACGCTCCGGACGAATTTGAAGGTGATTCCAATTGGGTTGGAAAGTGCACGAAATCTAGTTTCCAACAAAGAAAGAATCACCCAATTCGGAGTTCGTATGAAAAACTTGTGTGCGTTTTGAGTCAGGTGTGTCTGTGCAGTCCGAATCTGAATCCAGAACGTGAGAGACTTGGACTCTATCTTCTCTTGGGCCAAAAGTGACGTGAGAGAACTTTTTGGACAGCAAATAAACATCTCTTTCTTCCTTATCTTCATATGTGGATTGTACAAATGTCCCATACACCTGCAATTAGACAAAACACAAAAGTGTGTGAAGTATTTTTGTTCTGGATAACATAAATAGATTATTGAATAGTTTGCACTAGAAATCACCTGACAAATATGCATATATGCAATATTTTTGGTCATATCCAAGGTAGTCATGTCCTCATCAATTTGAGTGTGTCATACCAGGCCCTAGGGGCTTGTTTGAGGCCATACAGCGCCTTGTTGAGCTTGTATACCATGTCAGGATGTTTTGGATTTTCAAAGCCAGGCGGTTGTGCAACATACACTTCTTCTTCAATCTTGCCATTGAGAAAGGCACTCTTCACATCCATTTGATATAGAAGTATGTTATGATGATTTGCATAGGCCAGCAGTATGCGTATGGCTTCAAGCCTAGCCACAGGAGCAAACGTTTCATCGAAGTCAATGCCTTCCACTTGAGTATATCCTTGAGCAACGAGACGAGCTTTATTTCTGACAACTTGACCATGCTCATCTTGCTTGTTGCGGTATATCCATTTGGTGCCTATTATGTTGTGCTTCCGTGGATCAGGACGCTTAACTAGTTCCCATACATTATTCAGCTCAAACTGTTGAAGCTCTTCTTGCATAGCTTGAATCCATTCCGGTTCCATGAAGGCTTCTTCAACTTTCTTGGTTTCTGATATTGAGACGAATGCAAAGTGCCCACAGAAATTTGCTAGCTGAGTTGCCCTTGAATGAGTGAGTGGACCAGGTGCATTGATGCTGTCAATTATTCTGTCAATCTGCACGTCATTGGCAACACGTGGATGTACAGGGTGAAGACTTCGCTCTTGCTGATCTGTGTTGTTGTTGGGAGGAATGTCTTCAGGCTGAGCATTGTCTTCATGTTGATCAGGTGCTGAGATGATAAGTTCTTCTTCAGGATGAGCTTCAGAAGGTATGATCTCTCCAGTTCCCATTAGCTTGATTGATTCACTAGCTGGAATTGCATCTAGCACATTTGGCAGTTGCTCTCTTTGTGAACCATTTGTCTCATCGAACCGCACATCCACTGTTTCAACCACTTTGTAATGAAAGAGATTGAAGACTCTGTAGGAGTGCGAATCCTTTCCATATCCAAGCATAAAGCCCTCATGTGCTTTTGGTGCAAACTTTGAGGTGTGGTGTGGGTCCTTGATCCAGCACCTTGCTCCAAATACTCTGAAGTAACTGACATTTGGCTTCTTGCCAGTTAGGAGTTCATAAGATGTCTTGTTCAGAAGTTTGTGAAGATAAACACGATTGATTGTATGGCATGCAGTGTCAATGGCTTCAGTCTAGAATTTTCTTGGAGTCTTGTATTCATCTAGCATCGTTCTGGCCATCTCAATGAGTGTTCTGTTCTTGCGTTCAACGACGCCATTCTGCTCTGGCGTGTACGGAGCTGAGAATTCATGTGTGATGCCCAAGGTATCAAGATATGTATCAAGGCCAGTGTTCTTGAATTCAGTGCCATTGTCACTTCTGATGTGCTTTATCTTGGCGCCGTAATTGTTCATAGCTCGATTGGCGAAGTGTCTGAAGACATCCTGCACTTCAGTCTTGTAAAGGATTATGTGTACCCAAGTATATCTAGAGTAATCATCAACAATGACAAAGCCATATAGGCAAGCAGTAGTAGTAAAAGTTGAGTAGTGAGTGGGACCGAAAAGATCCATGTGGAGCAGTTCGAAGGGTTGAGTAGTAGTCATGATTGTCTTCGAAGGATGTTTTGCCCTCGTCATCTTCCCTGCTTCACAGGCACCGCACAAGTGATCTTTCTTGAACTTGACGCCCTCGATGCCTATGACATGCTTCTTCTTCGCAAGGGTGTGGAGGTTCCTCATGCCAGCATGCCCAAGCCTCCGATGCCAAAGCCAACATTCTGAAGCTTTTGCAAGAAGACATACTGCAAGTTGTGGCCCTGCTGAGAAATCTACCATGTACAGATCATCTTTTCGATACCCTTCAAACACTAGAGACTTGTCAGATTCCATTAGTACTAGGCAACGATATTTTCCAAACATTACGATCATGTTCAAATCACAAACCATTGAGACAGACATTAAGTTGAAACCAAGGGATTCAACAAGCATGACTTTATCCATGTGTTGATCCTTTGAGATTGCAACTCTACCTAGACCCAATACCTTACTTTTACCAGTGTCAGCAAATGTGATGTGGCTCTTGTCAGATGGACGTAAGGTTGAGTCCATAAGAAGACTTCTTTTGCCAGTCATGTGATTTGTACACCCACTATCAATAATCCATTCTGAAGACTTTGAAGACGCTGGTGTCGTACCCTACAGTGCAGTTAGGGGGATAGGCTTCACGAAGAGAATTGTGAAGCATAAACATTTGACGAGCAAGTGGATTATGAAAGCTTAGATCGAGGTTAGGACTGATAGGGCAAGTGGCAAGCGACTCAGGAACAAAATACATAATAAGACCATTTGGGCATTTGATCTTGCACCCTACAAGATGTTTAAGGTCCCCAGGAATGGCTTTAGACGATTTTGGTTTTCGGCTGGAGACTTTTCCCTGCAAAAGAGAGTTAAGCTTTCTTAGCCACCCACATCTTCAAGGGTGGCTTCGCAGCAATGAGTCTAAGTGCAGCATCTGAGAACTTTGGCTTTGGAGCCTTAGCAAACAGTCTTGCAGGTGGACAATAGTACTCATAAGAATAAGCAGAATAATTTTTGGTCATATGAACATGACGGTTTGATGAACCGCTCTCATATTCATATGCCTGAGTATGGTTTCCCTGCAAAACATTTGCGTTAGTGTGACTCAGGTGAGTCCTCTGTTTGTATGAATCCTTTGGACCGTATGAAGCCTTTGGTCTAAGGTTTGTCTTCTTCAAGTGAGGTGTCATGAAGACATTCACAGGAAGATTTTCCAGACACTTTTTCGGAACCCAGATCTTCTTCATAGGCGGTCCATTCCTACAGTTAGTACCAATGTACCTGGCAAACACTTCACCATTGTGATTCTTAAATAGTATATAGTTTGCATCAAAGGATTCATGAATGATAATGGGGTTAGCACAAGTGAAGCCAGATAAATTGGATGGATCTGCTGAAGGTTCCTTTGCAGCAACCCACTTGGTTTTGGGGTACTGCTCAGGTTTCCAGTAAGAGCCATCTGCATTTATTTTCCTTACGAACCCAACACCCTCTTTCCTAGGGTTTCGGTTCAGAATCTGCTTCTTGAGGACATCACATAATGTCTGATGTCCTTTAAGACTTTTGTACATCCCTGTTTCAAGCAATGTCTTCAACCTAGCATTCTCATCAGCAATAGCAGTGGTATCCTCAGCAGAGGGGTTAGTTACCACATCAACAGTTGAAGATATTGCAACAGCAGTAGCAGTGGAACATTCAGCAACAGAAGTAGCATTATCACGCTCAATGCATTTAAGACATGGTGGTTCAAATCCTTCCTGAGCGGAACTGATCTGTTCGGTGCGAAGTGACTCATTTTCCTTTTGAAGATCTTCATGAGCCGCTCTCAATTTATCAAGTTCTTGCTTCCTTTGAAGATAATCATAGGAAAGCTTTTCATGAGTTGTTGAGATAGTATCATGACGATCTTCAAGTTCCTGATACTTAACGTGAAGATTTTTTATGTCTTCAATTAAGGATTCAGATCGAGTCATTTCAGCACCCAATAGATCATCGCTTCTGTCTAACAATTTTTGAATATGTTCCATGGCTTTCTGTTGTTCAGTTGCAATTTTAGCAAGTGTTTTGTAACTGGGTTTTGAATCACAATCAGAGTCATCGTCGCTAGATGTTTGATAGTGAGTAGTGTGTTTGTTTACCTTGGCACCGCGTGCCATGAAGCAGTAGGTAGGAGTGGAGTAGTCCTTGTCATTTGCATCGGTGTCGGTGATGAAGTCATTGTCTTCAGTGTTGAAGATGGACTTCGCAACGTATGCTGTAGCCAGAGTTGCAATGCCAGAATCAGACTCCTCCTCAGACTCCACCTCTGCCTCCTCAGAAGCGGACTCCTCCTCTGAATCCATTTCCTTGCCAACAAACGCACATGCCTTGCTAGATGAGCTCTTCTTGTGTGATGAAGACTTTGAGGAAGACTTGGAAGAAGACTTTGTGTATTTCTTCTTCTTCTTGTCGTCTGAGTCATATTCCTTGCTCTTCTTCTTCTTTCTGTTCTCATTGTCCCACTGTGGACACTCAGAGATGAAGTGTCCAGTTTTCTTGCACTTGTGGCATGTTTTCTTCTTGTAGTCATGAGCAGATGCTTCATCATTCCTTGAGCTTGATCGTGAAGACTTTTTGAAGCCTTTCTTCTTGGTGAATTTTTGGAACTTCTTCACTAGCACTGCAAGTTCCCTTCCAATGTCTTCAGGATCATCAGAACTGCTGTTAGATTCTTCTTTAGATGAGGAAACAGCTTTTGCCTTCAAGGCACGAGTTCGCCCATAGTTTGGACCGTAGATATCTCTTTTCTCAGAAAGCTGAAACTCATGTGTGTTGAGCCTCTCAAGTATGTCAGATGGATCGAGTGTCTTGAAATCAGGATGTTCTTGAATCATCATGGCTAGGATGTCAAACGAACTATCAAGTGATCTCAGCAGCGTCTTGACGACTTCATGTTTGGTGATCTCAGTAGCGCCGAGGGCTTGAAGCTCATTTGTGATGTCAGTGAGTCTGTCAAATGTGTGCTGGACATTCTCATTGTCATTTCACTTGAAGCGGTTGAAGAGATTGCGAAGGACACTGATTTTTTGATCTCTCTGGGTTGAGATGCCTTCATTGACCTTGGAGAGCCAGTCCCAGACCAGTTTGGATGTCTTCAAAGCACTCACACGGCCATACTGTCCTTTGGTCAGATGACCACAGATGATGTTCTTGGAAGTAGAGTCCAGTTGAACGAATTTCTTGACATCAGCAGCAGTGACACCTTCTCCAGCCTTGGGAACGCCGTTCTCGACAACATACCATAGGTCGACGTCAATGGCTTCAAGTTGCATACGCATCTTATTCTTCCAATAGGGATATTCAGTTCCATCAAAGACGGGGCACGCAGCGGAGACTTTGATTATCCCTGCAGTCGACATAGCTAAAACTCCAGGTGGTTAAACCGAATCACACAGAACAAGGGAGCACCTTGCTCTGATACCAATTGAAAGTGCGTTATATCGACTAGAGGGGGGGTGAATAGGCGATTTTTATGAAAGTCTTCAAAACGTGGAAGTTAAGAAGACAAACAGTAGAGATATGCCTATCACTATGCAGCGGAAGTTAGATTACACTAGGAAAGCCATGGTAAGTATTCAATAGAGTGAAAGCACAATGACAAGTAGCTGCAGTGTAATAAGGATCAGGTAGGAAGAAGTTATGAAGCCAAACAAATCACACAGTTACGTTGTGAAGAAAAAAGATATAGCAAGCATGTAATGGCTTCACAATGAGTAACAGTAAGTAAAAGGAAGTGAAGATGAAACCAGTGACTCGTTGAAGACAATGATGTGTTGGACCAGTTCCAGTTGCTGTGACAACTGTACGTCTGGTTGGAGCGGCTAGGTATTTAAACCTTAGGACACACAGTCCCGGACACCCAGTCTTGAACACGCAGCTCAGGACACCAAGTCCTCACCGTATTCTCCTTGAGCTAAGGTCACATAGTCCTCGCCCAATCACTCAGGTAAGTCTTCAAGGTAGACTCCCAAACCTTCACAGGCTTTGTTCACTGGCAATCCACAATGTCTCTTGGATGCTCTGAACGCGACGCCTAACCGTCTGGAGGATTCACAGTCCTCAAGT
Source organism: Triticum aestivum (assembly GCF_018294505.1). Taxonomy (NCBI): domain Eukaryota; kingdom Viridiplantae; phylum Streptophyta; class Magnoliopsida; order Poales; family Poaceae; genus Triticum; species Triticum aestivum. Next base: position 335,144,089 of record NC_057800.1, on the reverse strand, counting down.
GTAATAAGTCTTCAAATCACACAGACAAGAAGACTTAAGTGATGCCCAATGTTCTCTGGCTCTGGGTGGTTAGGGCTTTTCTCCTCGCTAGGAATTTTCTCTCAAAGGCTTCGAGGTGGGTTGCTCTCAAACGACAAAAGCCGTGCACTAAAATCTGAGCAGCCGGCCGTTTATGGTTGTAGGGGGTGGGCTATTTATAGCCACTTGGCAACCCGACCTGATTTGTCCGAAATGACCCTGGGTCACTAAGGAACTGACACGTGTCTCAACAGTCAGATTTCAAACTCTCATGGCAACTTTACTTGGGCTACAAGCAAAGCTGACTTGTCCGGCTCTGGACAAGATTCGCTCTCATTGTCTTCACTCGAAGACATAGGTTTTTGGTTTGGGCATCACTTCAGTCATTCTGACTGGTTCTCCTGGACCCCACTTAACAGTACGATGGTTCCTATGACTCAACACAAAAGAAAATGAACTACGAAAGATCTAAGTCTTCGAGCTCCATAGGCTTCATAACGTGTCTTCTTTTGTCATAGTCTTCAAAGTGAATATCTTCATATACCACCTTTAACTTCAATGTCTTCATACATTTTTGGGGGTCATCTCTGGTAGTAAAACCGAATCAATGAGGGACTTCTACCTGTGTTATCCTGCAATTCTCACGAACACATTAGTCCCTCAACTAGGTTTATCGTCAATACTCCAAAACCAACTAGGGGTGGCACTAGATGCACTTACAGCTACTCTGTTATAAATCCTTCGAGTCATGTGTGTGTCAGCATTACCGATCCAAGGATGACACTAAAGCATAGAGACTTGACCGTTTGAGGTCGTGTCGCTACACAAGAGCTCGAGCAAAGGCTATCGAAGATAATGTGAACTCGCTCCTCTCCGAACTTCCACTTTCTACATATGAGACATGACTACTACCTCAAGCGGAGACCCTATGTGTGATCAGGTATTTGGAGGAAGGCCATGGTCCAGCTACACCTAATTGACAAGACGGTGAGGACACCAAGTTCAATGGACAAGAAGAACGACCGCTCGAAACTCCCAGTCATCGGACGACCGATGCCTCTCGGACGTCCGACGCCTGGAGGCTCCAACCAGCCAACCAATCCTGGCCCACGCACGCTCCAACGATCGGACGACTGACACCAACCGGACGTCCGACACCTCCTAGCGTCCGAACAACCGAGCATCACCAGACGACCGACACCGCTATCACCGAACCAAAACATCCGAAGTATGGAAGCCTCTAGAAGACTGACACCACGGGCATCCGGCCATGACCGGACGTCTGACCAAAGCACACCCAAGCCAAAACATCGGACTTCCGACACGCACCGGACGTCCGGACCCTCGCGAGCCATCGGACGACTGGTGACCGTCGAACGTCCGACGCCTGTAGGCCGCCCGCGTGTTGGGCCGAACCCACTTATCCTTTGGTGACTCTACACTATAAATAGACCTCCTCCTCCCTCTTTCTAGGGTTAGCAATGTGATAGCTCATTTCAGAGATATGGCTTTGCTCATCCACTTGGTTACTTCTCCATCGGAGTTCACGACCTCTACGGAGAAGATCCCCAAGCAGATTCAAGACCCCTAACGGGAAGACCTTAAGACCTCCTCACGGAGAAGAACTAGTGACCCTATGTATCGTCCTTTGTTGGATTTGGATCATGAATCTCTTTGTGTCTCGAGAATCTAGCAAATGTGTGACCGAATCTTGTTGGTTTGAGTGTTTTCTCTTGTGTTTCCCCTCGTTCCCCTCTCGTGTTCATCGTAAGATCCGCTCCAATCGTGAAAGATCGGCCTGAGGGTTTCCACCCTACATCATCTTGGTATCATGAGCCACGTTGATCACGTATTTGGAGCCCCTACCCTTTGTTTTCTAGCTTGATTTTGTTGTGCTCTTCCCCAATTTTGAATCCCCACAAAAAATAGCCCCAATTTTTTTTGTGATTTGTTGGTGTGATGAAGTTCTGTTGGATTTGATCCATGTATTTTATTTGCCACAAGTGGATCTAGCTTTTCCCCCTTCGTCTCTACCATTTCCTTCCACAAAATCGCTCGAATTTGACCAATTTGGCACTTCCACCCCGAAAACCCAAGTTCATCCCATGCCCAAAATCTCCCAGGCATCGGACGTCCGACCGTCTCCAGACGTCTGACGTGTACTGGTCGTCCAACCAGCACCATACGGCCGACCCTCCCTGGCGAAACTAAAAAAAATCAGTTTGACCACCACCACCTTTCTGCATACACTTCTGCATACTCAGTCCAAAACCACCATCGCTTTCTGCAACCACCATTGCTTACTCGCTTCGCACTCTGACACAATTTTGACACATTTGGGTTTGAGATTTGCGTTGCGGATCACTGTTTCATAGGGTGTTTCAGCTAACCAGGAATGATTCGACATTGACATCACCGCCGCTCATCTTCGCCATAGACTCGTCATCGACAACAACCATCCTACAATTTAGACACCACCGTAAGAAAGAAACGGTAACTTCCACATCATCTTGGTATTGAGGTATATCATCATTCTTGCCATTGCATTGATAACCACCATAGCCCATTTTGCGTACCTTACCTATCGTTACTAGCCATTGAGTATTGCCAACAACGCTACTTGTGCACATTAGTGATCATAGTTTCCCGTAGCATACATACCACATCATCTTGGTCCATATGTTTGTATCATGTCTTGTGTCACAAGGTTGTCATAAGCATACTCAATTGCTATCTTTGTTCGTGAAGTTTTGCATGAGAAAAGAGCTCAAAAGAAAAAGATGCAACCAAACTTTTAAGCAAATGGGAAAGATAAGCAAAGAGCTTTTAAGTAAAAACCATAGCGTCATACAACATTAAGATTTTCATACTCGGTCATCTTGGATCATATCATCAAAATTCCATACACATAGCATACTTGGGATAGAAGTTGCTGCATTTTTGCTTAGTAGGTTGTGCACAAGTTTCGTATCCACCTAATATGCAATTGTGCTAGCGTCTCTCTAGTGTTGTGCAACAAGAGCATTTTCATGGATTCCACATTTTGGCTCATTCCTTGGTTGCACGACCCCACTTATCTATTTGCATGTGTGTTTCTGTGAACCATATCCTGCTATTCGTCTACTTGTTGCATTTGCAAATTTGTGAATCTTTTTCAACATTATTGAAGCTCACTAACAATTACATCAAATTTTGTGCCACCATCCTAACCAAGCTCCACCATAAGCTTTTACTTGTGTAGCTGTGAGAACCGACAAGAGTTGGTACCAATTGTGCTTTTTCCTTGTTACACCTTTGAGTGATCATTGATTCATCTTTAACATCGGTCAAGGTACATTTGGTATAAGTTCTTCTCTATCTCCAACTCATATATTTGCTTGGAATAATGGATAGGCCAAGTACTTCTACCAACCCACTCTTCACCAAGCAAGACGACGACATGACTTCCTACATCACCAAGAGCCACTTCTTTGGTGCACAACGAGCTTTGCATCAAGAACAACAAGCAATGAGCGACCGCATCGACAACCTCGCGGCCGACTTGCGACTCTCCGAGCAACGTACAAGAGACTACTTAGACAATAGGCTTGACGAAAAAAACAAGAGAGCAGCGCAAGAATGGATGAGATTCGTTCCTTGTTGGTTAACCGCTCTTCTACCTCTTCGTCCTACTCAAGACGGAGCCACTCGAGTCGACACTCCGACAACACCATCTCTAGCTCATGTACTCCGACATCAAACACTCTTCAACGAGCTGCGCGCTAAGACCATCAAGCAAACTACAATCCTCTACACGAAACTGATTCTCAAGAGCAACTTCGAGCGAAAGAGCATCCACATCGTCAAAACCAAGCTACATTCATGCAAGCACAAGAACGACAATGTCTATGACAACAAGAGGAAGAACGAGCGCGCCTTCACCAAGACGAACAAGATGCCGAGGCACAACGTCAAGAACAACTACGGCGAGAAGCTCAAGCACTTGAGGCGCAACATGCACTCCATGACACAAGTCGTGCCGTTGCCGCACGCAACTGCCGTAGGCGCGAACTAGTAGAAGCACTTCGCGATGAAGTTCAAGAGAAGATTTATCAATCACGAGTGCATCATCAAGTTCCTCAAGCTGCTCCACAAGCTCGACAAGCTCATCCACATGCTGGACAAGAACCTCAAGTTCACCAAGATCAAGAAGACAAAGGAAATCCTCCACGACAAGATCAACATGAGGATGACAATCCTCCATGACAAGGGCGTCCCCATCCCCGACCCCAACACAATGAAGAGAAACATTATGGCAAGCTAAAGTTCACCTTGCCCAAGTTTTCCAGAAGCAATGATCCCGAAGAATATCTTTCGTGGGCATTGAAGGTTGACAAAATCTTCCGTTTGCACAACTATGAGGAAGAGAAGAAGATCACTATGGCATCCCTTGAGTTCCAAGACTACGTCCTCATATGGTGGGAACAAGTTTTTGAGCGCCGAGTGGCAAGAGGTGAACCACCCATCACAACTTGGGCGCAAATGAAGGATGTCATGAGAGCACGTTTCATGCCAACCTACTACAACCGCGACCTCTTCAAGAAACTCCAACTTGTCAAGCAAGGAACAAAGAACATTCAAAAATACTACAAGGAAATGGAGGAAGATGAGCAAACTATGGCACATTTCCTGAATGGACACAATCATCCTATCAAGAAGATTGCCGACTTCCAACCATACTCGAACCTAATTGAGCTAGTGCATCAAGATACCAAGGCGGAATGGCAAGTGCAAGATGACTTCAAGTATGCCAAGTATGCTTCCAAGAGCTACGACTTCTCCAACACCCAAGCTTCAACGACTCCAACACCTTGTACCTCAATCAAGCCATCTACAAGCAACAGCGACAAGTCAAGTTACAAGAAAACTTCGACAACCTCAAGTTGTCCTCCTACTAGAAGCAACTTCATCCAAGAGCTTCATCATCATCTACTCCAACCGATGAGACCATCAAGACAAGTTCCTTCAAATGCTTCACATGCGGCGGCTGAGGACACAAGTCATTCGAGTGTACCAACAAGCGCACCATGATCTTCAACGATGATGGTACATATGACTTCATGAGTGAAGGTGAAATGGAAGCCCTTGAGAAAGTGGCCATGCACTGACAAGTGAACGGAGATGAAGATGATCAAATCTTTTGTGATGAAGATTCAAGCCCTGCTCTTGTTGTCTCCAAGGTATTGACACTTCAACATCAGGAAGAAGAAGACCAAAGATGCCATATCTTCCATAACAAGTCCGACATCAATGGAAGGTCCGTGAAGGTCATCATCAATGGAGGGAGTTGTCATAACTTGGCAAGTGAACAACTTTGCTCCAAGCTCCAATTGGTCAAGATGAAGCACCCGCATATTTACAAAGTCCAATGGCTAAGCGACTCCGGCACTATCCAAGTCAAGCATATGGTACAAGTTTCCTTCAAGATCGGAGCTTACGAAGACACTTTGGAGTGTGATGTTGTTCCTATGTCCGTTTTCCACATACTTCTTGGGTGACCATGGCAATTTGACCAAGACGTCATCCATAACGGGTGAACGAATCACTATAGCTTGAAGATGAAAGGAAATCAGTATGTACTATGACCTATGTCTGCAAGCCAAGTGATTGCCGACAAGCAAGACACCCATCATGGAGAGAATAGTGAAAGAGCGAACCACAACAAAGAGAGTGAGCGCCACAAGCCCAAATCGAGTGCCTCCACGATGAGTGACAAGAAAATTTTAGTCCTATTTGCCACCAAAAGTGAGATAAGAAAAGTATGTGAGAAACCATCAAGTGTCATGCACTATGTCCTTTTGTGCAAGGACGAGGCACCAAAAGCTAACACCTTTCACAATATACCTTTAGTGGTATCTTCTCTATTGCAGGAATTCCAAGATGTATTCCCTGATGAGCTACCTCCGGGTCTACCTCCACCACGAGGCATCGAACACTGAATTTACCTCATCCCCGGAGCACCCCTTTCTAACAAGGCTCCCTACCGTGTAAACCCCGAGGAAACAAAGGAGATCCAACGACAAGTACAACAAGTCATCGACAACGGCCATGTACGAGAAAGTTTGAGCCCTTGTGTCGTCCCGGTAATCCTTGTCCCCAAGAAAGATGGTACATATCGCATGTGTTCCAATTGTCGTCATATCAATGCTATTACTGTGCATTACCGCTACCCTATTCCATGCCTAGATGATATGCTAGATGAGCTTAGCGGAGCCACCATTTTCTCTAAGATTGATCTTAAGAGTGGCTTCTATCAAATACGCATCCAAGAAGGTGATGAATGGAAAACCGCATTTAAGACCAAATTTGGCTTATATGAATGGCTTGTTATGCCTATGTATCTGAAGCACCTGGTACTTTCATGCGAGTCAAGCATTTTGTTCTTCGCCCCTACATTGGAGTTTTTGTTGTGGTCTACTTTGACGATATTCTTGTCTTTAGCAAATCTCTCAAAGATCATGTCACCCATCTTAGAACCGTGTTGCAAACTCTTAGAAAACAGCGCCATATGTTAATATGGACAAATGCCTTTTTGGTGTTGATAAGCTTGTTTCTTGGGTTTTGTTGTGTCTTCTAAGGGTGTTCATGTCGATGAATCTAAGATAAATGCTATTAAAACTTGGCCACAACCAACCAACTCGCAACAAGTGCGTAGTTTCCTTGGTTTAGCCGGCTTCTATCATAGATTTGTGAAGGATTTTAGCACCATTGCATCCCCTTTGCATGCTTTGAGTAAGAAAAATGTGCCATTTGTTTGGGGACCATCCCAAGATACCACATTTAATGACCTTAACAATTTGCTTTCTCATGCTCCTATGCTTGCATTACCCAACTTTGACAAACCTTTTGAAGTTCATTGCAATGCTAGTGCTAATGGCATAGGAGCTGTGTTAATGCAAGAGAAGCGCCCCATAGCATACTTAAGTGAGAAACTCTCTGGAGCGGAACTCAATTATCCCATCTATGACAAAGAGCTATATGATTTAGTGCGAGTTTTTCATGAATGGGAACATTATCTTCTCCCTCATGAATTTATCATTCATACCGACCATGAAACGCTTAAGTATCTTAAGGGTCAAACTAAGTTGAACAAGCGTCATGCTAAATGGAGTGAATTCATTGAGTCGTTTCCTTATGTCATCAAGTATATCAATGATAAGGAAAATGTGATGGCGGATGTGCTTTCCCGCAAATGCATGCTTGTTACTAAACTTGAATTGAATGTCATTGGCTTTGAGCACATAAAAGACTTGTATGAGCAAGATCCTACTTTTGCTACTACCTATGCCAAATGTTTGACGCATACATCTTGGGAATGCTATTACATCAAAGATGACTATCTTATGAGAGCTAACAAACTTTTCATCCCCGAGTCTTCTCTTCGTTTGTTACTTTTGCAAGAATCTCATGGAGGAGGACTAATGGGACATTTTGGACACGGCAAGACATTCACTACGCTCTCCAAGAACTATTTTTGGCCCAAGATGTTCCGTGATGTCTCACGCTTCACCAACTGATGTTCTACATGTTGCAAAGCTAAGTCTAAAGCTCAATCTCATGGCCTTTGTATGCCCCTTCCAATTCCATATCACTCATGGGAGGATATTAGCATGGATTTTGTGCTTAGTTTGCCTAGAACTAGAAATAGAAAGGATGCCATGTTTGTTGTTGTGGACAGATTCTCCAAAATGGCACATTTCATACCACGCAACAAGATAGACGATACTTCACATGATGCAAATCTTTTTTGTAGGAAAATTTTGCGCCTACATGGAGTGCCAAAGACGATTGTCTCGGACCGTGATGTCAAGTTCTTGAGATGCTTTTGGAATACATTATGCGCCAAGCTCGGAATCAAGCTCTTGTTCTCTTTGGCATACCATCCTCAAACCGACGGCTAAACGGAGGTGACGAACCGTCCACTCTCCACTCTACTTCATATGTTGATCAAGATGAACATCAAGGATTGGGAGGAGTGCCTACCCATTGCCGAATACGCCTACAACCGTGCAAGACATTCGACTACCGGCAAGTCCGCATTCGAGGTCGTCTACGGTTTCAACCCATTGTCCCCATTTGACATGTTTCCTCTACCACTACAAGAGCGCATCAACATGGACGCGAGTGCCTGAGTCACCTACCTCAAGAAGATGCATGAGGACACAAGGAACACCATTGAGCATCAATTACAACGACTCGCGACCAAGCTCAACTTCAACAAGCAACCCATGATATTAAACATTAGAGATCTTGTGTGCTTACACCTTTGCAAGTACCGCTTCCCCAATGAACGCAAGTCCAAACTTCTACCACGAGCCGATGGACCTTTCAAGGTGCTAGCACGCTACAACAACAATGCTTACAAGATCGACCTCCCGCACCACAAGTACAACGTGAGCGACATCTTCAATGTCAAAGATCTAGCTCCCTACTATGGTGATGAAGAATTCGATTAGAGGTCGAATCTTTCCCAAGGGGGGAGATGATGTGGAGCATCCCAAGGTCATCCCCATGGACCTACCTACGTCTCCCATGACACCACTTGGACCAATGACAAGAGCTCGAGAAAAGGCTATCGAAGATAAGGTGAACTCGCTCCTCTCCGAACTTCCACTTTCTACATATGAGACATGGCTACTGCCTCAATCGGAGACCCTATGTGTGATCAAGTATTTCGAGGAAGGCGACGGATCAACTACACTCAACGAACAAGATGGCGAGGACACCAAGTTCAATGGAGAAGAAGAACGACCGCTCGAAACTCCCAGTCATCGGACGACCGATGCCTCTCGGATGTCCGACGCCTGGAGGCTCCAACTAGCCAGCCAAGTCCCAGCCCGCGCATGCTCCAGCGATCGGATGACGGATGCCGACCGGACGTCCGACACCTCCCAGCATTGGGACGACTAAGCACCACCAGGCGATCGCCACCGCCATCACTGAACCAAAACATCGAAAGTATGGAAGCCTCCGGACGACCGACGCCCCGGACATCCGACCCTGACCGGACGTCCAACCAAAGCACACCCGAGCCAAAACATCAGACTTCCGACATGCATCGAACATTCGACCCTCGCGAGCCATCGGACGACCAGTGACTGCCGGATGTCTGACTCCTGTATGTCGCCCGCGTGTTGGGCCGAAGCCCGCTTAACCTTTCGTGACTCTAGACTATAAATAGACCTCCTGTTCCTTATTTCTATGGTCGCAATGTGATAGCTCATTTTAGAGATAGAGCTTTGCTCATCCACTTGGTTACTTATCTATCGGAGTTCACGACCTCTACGGAGAAGACCCCCCAAGCGGATTCAAGACCCTTAATGGGAAGACCTCAAGACCTCATCACGGAGAAGAACTAGTGACCCTATGTATCATCCCTTGTTGGATTTGGATCGTGTATCTCTTTGTGTTTCGAGAATCTAGCATATGTGTGACCAAATCTTGTGGGTTTGAGTGTTTTCTCTTGTGTTTCCCCTCGTTCCCCTCTCGTGTTCATCGTAGGATCTGCTCCAACCATGAAAGATCGGTCCGAGGGTTTCCACCCTACATCACAGTGTTTGTTGCACCGACTCCTGGTATCCTGCTCTCATCCTTCAATGTTGACCCCGGCAGGATCCCTAATTAATCCTTCGTACGATGAACTGAACAAACCTCACCCCAAATTTCATCATGCATGGGAGTCAAAGACAATAGATGAACATCACAACATGTACGCAACAATAGATGCCTACCCAATAGAGCCGAGGTGATACGTCTCCAACGTATCTATAATTTTTGATTGTTCCATGCTATATTATATTCTTTTTTGGACATTATTGGGTTTTATTATACACTCTTATATTATTTTTGGGACTAACCTATTAACCGGAGGCCCAGCCCAGAATTGTTGTTTTTTGCCTATTTTAGGCTTTCGCAGAGAAAGAATATCAAACGGAGTCCAAACGGAATGAAACCTTCGGGAACGTGATTTTCGGAACGAACATGATCTAGAGGACTTGGACCCTATGTCAAGTCATCAACCAGGAGGCCACGAGGTAGGGGGCGCGCCTACCCCCCTGGGCGCGCCCTCCACCCTCGTGGGCCCCCTATTGGTCCACCGATGTACTCCTTCCTCCTATATATACCTACGTACCCCCAAACTACCATATACGGAGCCAAAACCCTAATTCCACCTCCGTAACTTTCTGTATTCACGAGATCCCATCTTGGGGCCTTTTCCAGAGCTCCGCCGGAGGGGGCATCGATCATGGAGGGCTTCTACATCAACACCATAGCCCCTCCGATGAAGTGTGAGTAGTTTATTTCAGACCTACAGGTCCATAGTGAGTAGCTAGATGGCTTCTTCTCTCTTTTTGGATCTCAATACAAAGTTCTCCCCCTCTCTTGTGGAGATCTATTTGATGTAATCTTCTTTTGCGGTGTGTTTGTTGAGACCGATGAATTGTGGGTTTATGATCAAGTTTATCAATGAACAATATTTGAATCTTCTCTGAATTCTTTTATGTATGATTGGTTATCTTTGCAAGTCTCTTTGAATTATCAGTTTGGTTTGGCCTACTAGATTGACCTTTCTTGCAATGGGAGAAGTGCTTAGCTTTGGGTTTAATCTTGAGGTGTCCTTTCCCAGTGACAGTAGTGGTAGCAAGGCACGTATTGTATTGTTGCCATCGAGCATAACAAGATGGGGTTTATATCATATTGCATGAGTTTATCCCTCTACATCATGTCATCTTTCTAAGGCATTACTCTGTTCTCTTGAACTTAATACTCTAGATGCATGCTGGATAGCGGTCGATGTGTGGAGTAATAGTAGTAGATGCAGGCAGGAGTCGGTCTACTTGTCTCGGACGTGATTCCTATATACATGATCATACCTAGATATTCTCATAACTATGCTCAATTCTGTCAATTGCTCAACAGTAATTTGTTTACCCACCGTGAATACTTATGCTCTTGAGAGAAGCCACTAGTGAAACCTATGGCCCCCGGGTCTGTCTTCCATCATATTAATCTTCCAATACTTAGTTATTTCCTTTGCCATTTATTTGACATTGCATCTTTTATTTCTCTTTATCATAAAAATACCAAAAATATTATCTTATCATATCTATCAGATCTCACTCTCGTAAGTGACCGTGTAGGAATTGACAACCCCTTATCGTGTTGGTTGCGAGGATTTATTTGTTTGTGTAGGTGTGAGGGACTCGTGCGTGGTCTCCTACTGGATTGATACCTTGGTTCTCAAAAACTGAGGAAAATACTTACGCTACTTTGCTGCATCACCCTTTCCTCTTCAAGGGAAAACCAACGCAAGTGCTTAAGAGGTAGCACGAGGGTGTCCCGATGTTTTGATGAGATAGCTATCATTTTCCGTGGGAGTTGACCTTGATGATCCGACTACAAACATGCGAGACGTCGCGCCTTAGAAATTCCTAAACCAACTTCCGTGGGGTTATTGACCACGCCGTAGCACGATCAACCTGACCACGAGGATCTATTTCCTGCAAGCAAACGAAGAACAAGCAAGAAACTAAGATTGCAATCTGGATATTGCAAATATAAGATGAGAGCTTTATTGATCAAGGTAGGTTTCTGTGACGTCTTTGTCTGGTCGTTGAACACAAACCAAGTACGCGAAGTTGCAGCTATGGTGAACTTATAATCTAAAAAAACCCTAGAGTCTAAACGATGCCCTAAGGGCTGTATATATGGAGGAAAGAGGGGGGAATTTCATGGCCCTTGGAGGAGGGGTCCGAAACCAACCCTAACTCTTGTTTCTCTACACATACAGACTCTAAAAATAGCCTATAATCAAGTATTTCGAAATTACATGGGCCTGGCCTAAAAATAAGGTGATGCAGCACCTTGAAGTGGCATCTTGTATATTTCGTTCAAGGCTTCACGCACTCACTATGGTGACTTCAATGTCCTGGAATCATCACTTATAACTCTGTTCTTGTTCCCCTTGTGCATGCCATCATCTCCATGCTTGAACTTGCTCCAAGGTTCATCTTTCTTGTCCAAGCTAGGCCCTCATTTCTAAGCAAAAAAATGTATCCAATTTAGGCAGCATCATATTCTCATGAATATTAGAATCGTCAAGAAACGAAAGTACCTGGTAATTCAATTGGCGTGTGCGAGCCCTAGTAATTGGTCCAGTATGTATAGCAGCAGGGGCTCTGGGTGTAACAACGGTATTGATGTCCTCATCATCTTCCCTTTCTTGAAATGAAGTCGTCCTCGACGGAAGCTCATCTTCCTCACCCAAATAAGGCTTCAAATCTGCAATGTTTAAAGTGGGACTAACCCCAAAATCTGCAGGCAGCTCGAGTTTATATGCATTATCATTTATTTTCTCTACCACCTTAAAAGTACCATCAGCATGTGGCATTAGCTTTGATTTGCGCAAATTAGGAAATGTATCCTTATGCAAATGTAACCAGACAAGATCTCTAGGTGCAAACACAACATGTTTTCTACCCTTATCTCCAGCAAGTTTATATTTAGCATTCATACGCTCAATGTTTTCCTTAGTTAACTCATGCATTTTTAAAATCAATTCAGCACGTTGTTTAGCATCAAAATTAACCTTCACCGAAGATGGAAGAGGAAACAAATCAATAGGTTCACGAGGTAGGAAGCCATACACAATTTCAAAAGGGCACATCTTAGTAGTAGAATGCAATGAACGACTATAAGCAAATTCAATATGAGGCAAGCATTCTTCCCAAATTTTCTTATTATTCTTCAAAACAACCCTAAGCATAGTAGACAATGTTCTATTGACTACTTCAGTTTGTCCATCTGTTTGGGGGTGACAAGTAGTACTAAAACCAGTTTAGTCCCCAACTTAGCCCATAAACATATCCAAAAATGGCTAAGAAATTTAGTATCACGATCTGAAACAATAGTATTTGACACACCATGCAAGCGAATAGTTTCACGAAAGAACAAATCAACAACATTAATAGCATCATTGCTTTTATGACATGGTATAAAGTGTGCCATTTTCGAGAATCTATCCACGACAACAAATATGCTATCCCTTGCCTTCTTTGTTCGAGGTAAACCTAAAAAAAAGTCCATAGATATATCCTCCCAAGGAACACTAGGTATAGGCAAAGGCATATATAAACCATGAGGATTGAGTCGTGACTTAGCTTTTTGACATGTAGTGCAGCGAGCAACAAAACGTGTTGGTGTACAAAAATAGGGGCGCATCTTTGTACCCCTTTTTCTATGCACGGGCAGTCAGAGCCGCACCCACGGCCACACCAAGCAGAACGAGGGAGGTGAGCCAAGGTAAGATCGAAGCCCAAGACAATCAAAGCAACGCCAAGGCCAAGACCACAAAGAGCAGAGGGACGAAGCAAGTTCCCCTGGCAAGACCCTTGCCGGGTGGCCCCAGTGGCCCCGGCAAGACTCTTGCCGGGACAGCTCGCCCCACACCAATAGAGCGAGCCACCCTTGAGCCCACGGCCCCCAGTGCCATCATCAGCGTGGGGCCAGGGCTCGAGAAGGCACCCCTGTGGTGGCATGTAGATCTTTGGGAAGACATCTTCAAGATCATATTAGAAGACGACGATTCTCGGCAAGATCCCTGTCAAGGAAGGCCACCAGACTCGCGGCAAGATCCTTGCCGGGGACGACAACACGCCACGGCGAGACCCTTGCTGGGCCACCCGGCAAGTCCCTCGCCAAAGACGCTGGCAAGGCCACCGCCAAGCCCACGTCAACCAAGCTTCCACCGCCGTTCACATGCAGCTGCCAGCCCAACCAGCTAGGCGGGCACCTGCGTGGCAACATGCAGCTCCTAGGTCAACTCATCAAGCGCCTGCGTGGCGACATGCAGATCTTCGTGAAGGCTCCACCACTGTGCCAACTCAGCTGCCTGCCTGCCTACATGGCACCGCACGCATCCCTGGCCGAGGCGTGTGTCGAAGTGAGGAGGAGCGGCGACGGACGGGACGGGCCTCACCCCCGTCCCCGATAAAGCAAGAGGACACCTAAGTGATGCATTAAATGCACCTTGTCTTGTAATACGAGGGATAACCTCGTGCCACTGTATTCCTTTCCACCTCCTGTGTGCCACTGTGGCAACCCCTTTTTCCTATAAAAGGAGGCCCGAGGCGACGAGGAGAGGGATTCGGCTCTTTCGAACCACACGCCGACCACAGCTAGTTCGAGAGCTCAAGAACTCTCAGAAATACACCCACCAAAGCAGGACTAGGGTTTTACGCATCCTCGTGGCCCGAACCTGGGTAAACGATCCTTGTGTTGTCTACTAGCCCTGCTCTCCTCGCAACCCAGCGCCTCGGCAACCGTAGTAGGGATTCTTGTGATCCCATAGGTGTCGTTCCACACCGACATCCTTGGCGCGCCAGGTAGGGGGCGCAATTGTGAGAATCTGGTCTAGTAGTTAGCCTAGCAGTTCTTCGTTGCCATGGCCCCTAAGAAGAGGGCGGCCACGACGGTCAATTCGTTGGGAGCCGAACGACCTGTGCCGGTGCGGACGAGCAGCGGACCAGTCGCAGACAGGACCCGGGCCGCGGCCCGCGAGCACCAGCATCGCCCAGGCAGTCGGAGCCTGGCGAGCAGCGTTGTTCGTGCGCCAGACGACCTGCCACACGTCGCCGGATCCAAGGACGGAGCTCGGCCCCCCGTAGGCGGCACGGGGCCCTCCAGGGGCATCGTTGTGCCGACTCAGGGTGGCGCAGCGACCTCCAGGACGCCTACACCGGCGACCACCACGCGTTCTTCCCATGGTGTGCGCACCGAGCAGCATCACCACTATGGTGACCCTGAGCACCGCCGTGGGAAGAGCCCTGTGCGTCATCGGCAAGATGAGGGGATTCAGCACGCTCGCCGAAGCGCTAGAGAAAATGGCCGCAGCCGCTGGGTTATGGCGGAGCTCCTTCTAACGTAGTTAGACGTCGAAGCGCGCCGCGATCCACGCAGCTGTCGCCGCCGCCCACGCCAGCAGAAGCTTTGGCGTGCGCACAACTGCTCCTCGACTTCCCTCCTGCTGCGGAGAAGCTCGATGAGTGGAGGGCCACCATCCGGAGCCTCGTCGCCGTCGCAAACAAAGACGATCCGCGACCGGCGGGGCCCTCGGGCCGGCGCTCCATCGAGCCACCACATGCTGGCGCTAGGAGGACCGGGGGAGCTGCGGCCACGGTGCACTCTCCTCCTCCTCACCAGCCGTCGCGGGCGTCGGCTCATCGCGACGACGCTTGCGATA
Source organism: Triticum aestivum (assembly GCF_018294505.1). NCBI lineage: Eukaryota > Viridiplantae > Streptophyta > Magnoliopsida > Poales > Poaceae > Triticum > Triticum aestivum. The sequence continues at coordinate 335,128,791 of NC_057800.1, read as the reverse complement.
ACATCTCCATAGCATCGTCCGACCCGCGGACCCTCCGCGACCAGCACCAGGTCCTTCGGGAGCGAGCTCACGAAGATGCTCGAACCACCATCGAGCGCCGACGTGAAACGCGTCGCCAGTCGGACAAGCGGGCGGGACCCGCTATGGACCACCCGGCACCGGGGCGGCCCTGACGGCCTACCTTACGAGGTGGGTTGCCTGACTTTTACCCGTGAGCTGAGGCAGTTCCAGTTGTCGTCCCACTGCACGTTCAAGCCCGACGTCAGCGAGAAGTACACCGGCAAGACCCACCCGTCTGAGTTCCTCAGCATCTACACCATCGCGATGCAGGTCGCTGGGGCTCGCGACGACAAGGTGCTTGCAAACTATTTCCCGCTGGCGCTCAAGCCCAATCTGATGTCTTGGTTGATGCACTTGCCGGTGGATTCCATTTCTTCCTGGTTAGATCTGTGCCATGAGTTCATTGGCGCATTCACAGGAGGCCACCAAACTCATGGCCAGGCCAGTGATCTGCATATCATTCCCCAGAACGAAGGGGAGACCCTGTGCAAGTACATCCAGAGATTCAGGCGGGTGCAGTACAACATCCCTAACGTTCATCCCGCCGCTGTGATTAGCGCACCAGAACGTACGCAATCGCAAGATGCGCGATGAGCTGGTGATGACCAAGGTTAAGGATGTGGTCCAGCTCTACATTCTGGCCGATAGGTGCGCCCGGGCTGAAGAGGGAAGGAAGTACCCCGGCGAAGACGCCGGCGTGGAAACTGACTCTACTGATGAAGACGCCACCACCCTGACGAAGAAGAGTCGGCGTCGCAACAGGAAACGCAAAGGCAAGGCCGTCCTTGCCATTAAGGGATCTAACAATACTGGTGCCGGCAAGAAGGTCAAGGCAGACGCCCCCGACAAGGAGATTGCCGGGTGCGCCGCCTGCCGGGCCCTGTCGGCTACCAACAAGCCAGGAAGCTCCGGCTAACAATACTGCAAGATCCACCGCACCAAGGGCCATGACCTCCAGAACTGCCGACAAGTCGAGCTGCTTGCTGAGAAGCAAAAGGCTGAGTACGAAAGGTGGAACAAGGAGAAGGACCAGGATGGTGCTGAGGGATCCGGCAAGAAGCGTGGCGGCCAAGGAGGCCGCCCCGGCAAGGACAACCAGCAAGAGAGGACCGCCTGGGGCCGCAACAAGAAACAAGAAGACGGCGATCATGACGAGGATGACGAGTCTAGTGAGCAAGGGTTCCAGAAAGCTACAGAGGCCATGTGCATCGATGGCAGCGCCTCGCTGCATACCTCTCACCGCCAGCTCAAGTAGTGGGCACGTGAGATTACAGCAGCAGAGCCGTCGTTCGACGCTCAGAAGCCGCTGAAGTGGTCCAGCACGCCCCTCATCTTTGACACCGAGGACCACCCTGGCCGCACTACCGTGGTCGGGTGTTTGCCATTGTTGGTCTCGCCAACAATACACAACCTCAGGGTGAACAAGATGTTGGTTGACGGCGGGGCCGGCCTGAACCTGATCTCGCCTATCGTGATCAAAAGGTTGCAAATCCCTGATGGAGACCTCGAGGAAACGGGCACGTTTCAAGGGGTCAATCCGGGGAGGAGCCAGCCGAAGGGAAAGGTCACACTGCCCGTGACATTTGGAGGAGATTTGAACTACAGGACGGAGAGGATCGTCTTCGATGTGGCCGAGATCCCCTTGCCCTACAACGGGATCCTCGGCCGCCCGGTATTGGCCAAGTTCATGGCGGCGTCACACTATGCCTACAACATGCTAAAGATGCCCGGGCCGTTGACCATCATCTCCGCCCCCTCCGACAAGAAGGACGCGCTGATCTACGCCGACCAACTCTACCGGGAAGCAGTTGTAGGAGCTGCCGTCAAGGCACCTGCTCCTACTGCTGACGGCCCGGGAGGGAAAAAGGAGCCCGACAAGATCTTTCGCACCCACTCCGGCAAGCGTACCTCCTCGAAGTGTTGTGCTACCGTTGAGGACATGCCAGAGAGCTCTACCGACAAGAGCAAGAGGTCTAGAGCCGAGCCGCCGCAGACCAAGAAGGTGCCCGTCGGGGAGGATGGCACGGGAGGGGCCTTCATCATAGGCTCCACCCTCGAAAGCAAATAGGAAGGCGCGCTCGTCACCTTCCTGCGGGCAAATGTCGACGTGTTTGCATGGCAAGCGTCCGACATCCCCAGTGTTCCCAGGGAGGTGATTGAGCACCACCTAGTTGTCTGCCCCCATGCGCGTCCCGTCAAGCAGAAGGTCAGAAAGCAGGCTCTGGAAAGGCAGGAGTTCATCACAGAGGAGATCTGGAAATTGGAAGCGGCAGGTTTGGTGAGAAGGGTGCTCCACCCGACGTGGTTGGCCAATCCAGTAGTGGTGCGCAAGGCGAATGGGAAGTGGAGGCTGTGTATTGATTACACAGATATTAATAAGGCTTGCCCTAAGAACCCCTTCCCGTTGCCGCACATCAACCAAATTGTTGACTCCACAGCTGGGTGTGATCTGTTATCATTCCTCGATGCCTACTCAGGCTACCACCAAATCGTCATGACAAGAGAGGATGAAGAGAAGACGACATTCATCACCCCATGTGGTACGTATTGCTTTTTACGGATGCCTTTCGGGTTGAAGAGTGCCGGCTCAATGTTTGCAAGAGTAGTCCAAATTGGTTTTGAACCTCAGCTCCATAGAAATATGGAGGCCTACATGGATGACATAGTGGTCAAAACCAAGGACGGGCCAACTCTTGTGCAAGATCTGGAAGAGACATTTGCTAACCTGCGCAAGATCAACCTCAAGCTGAACCTTGAGAAGTGCATCTTCGGCGTTCCGTCCGGCAGGCTTCTTGGATTCTTTGTGTCGTAGCATGGGATCGAGGCAAACCCAGACAAGATCAAGGCTATTGAGCATATCGAGGCGCCCAAGCGGATCAAGAATGTGTGTCGGCTCATCGGCTGCGTTGCCGCCATGAGCCGGTTCATCTCCAAGTCCACCGAGCGCTCCCTTCCCTTTTTCCAAATGTTGAAGAAGGCAGGCCCAATAGAGTGGACACCAGAAGCCGAGGCAGCACCGCGGGATCTCAAGAAATACCTTCCCTCCACGCCGATACTGGTTGCGCCTAAACTACAGGAGTCGTTGTTGCTCTACCTAGTGGCGATGAATCAAGTGGTCAGCGCCACACTGGGTGGCACAGAGGGAGGTCAACGAGGAGGCGGCAATGGCGGCAGAACCAGCGGATGGCAAGCCAAAGATTCCCTCGGCGAGGCCTGGTGCCGACAAGGCGCGGCCCCCGACGGAGTCTGGTGCCACCAAGGCAATGCCCGCGCAGTCAAGTGAAGTGGTGCCAAAGAAGAAGATGATGCAGCACCCATTTTGCTTTGTCAGCTCCCTCTTGCAGTGGGCTATGTCGAGGTATTCCGGCGTGCAAAAATTGCTCTTCGGCCTCCTTATGGCCTCCAGGAAGCTGTGTCACTACTTCCAGGCCCACGAGATCACTGCCGTCACCCGCCTCCTGTTGCAACGGATACTGCACAACCCGGACGCAACCGGAAGGATTGTGGAATGGGCCTTGGAGCTTTCAAGTTTCGGTTTAAACTTTGAAAGTACCTCGACAATTCAGAGCAGAGTCTTGGAGGAATTCATCACAGAATGGACCTCGACGCTTGACGAAGAAATCCAGGAGACCACTCTCCCCGGCAAGGAAGCAGACCGCGACTGGATCATGTACCTTGATGGAGCTTTCTCGCTGCAAGGCGCCGGTGCCGGTGTGCCACTCGTCGCACCCACCGGAGAACACCTCACGTACGTGATCCAGATGCACTTCCCCAGGGAGATGTCCACCAACAACACCGTCGAGTACGAGGGATTGCTTTCTAGTCTCAGGATCGCGACAGACCTCGGGGTTAAGAAGCTCATCCTCGGGGGCGACTCGCAGCTCGTTGTCTGGCAGGTCAACAAGGATTGTGAGAGCCCATTGATGGAAGCCTACGTAGATGAGGTGAGGAAGCTGGAGGAATACTTTGACGGTAACCAGGCGGCGCATGTCCCCCGAGCGGAGAACGACATCGCCAATTACCTGTCAAAGCGTGCCGCATTCAAGCTACCTGTGGAACCAGGTACCTTTTTGCTCCGGTTAACTCAACCATCTGTCGAACCATCAGCGGGGCAGAACAAGCGGAGGAAATCAGGTCCCGGCAAGTACTTTCCTACTGAGCCCCCTGGGGCTGCCGGCAAGGGTGCTGCCGCGGACGTTGAGCCTGCCCAAGAGCGACTGACTCCAACAGGGCGTCAAGCCCTGGCCATAGAGACAGCCGCTCTCATGGCGGAAGAAATGCCTTTGGTCCTTGCCGTCGAGCCCCAGGCTCCAGCATGGGCGCAGCATAACGTCCACTTCCTCCAAACAGGGGAGCTTCCTGAGGAGCAGGAAGAAGCAAAGAAAGTAGCCCGTCGGTCCGCCCTGTACCAGTTCGTCGATGACGTCCTGTACCGGAGGAGGCCAAACAGTGTGAAGCTCAAGTGCATCCCCCGGGAGGAAGGACTGCAGTTGTTGGCGGAGATACATGGAGGCATATGCGGCTCCCACATAGGGTCAAGGGCCCTTACTAGGAAGGCATTCCGGCAAGGTTTCTTCTGGCCCACCGCCCTCCAGGATGCGACGGCACTAGTAACCAAGTGTGAAGCGTGCCAGTTCCATTCAAGGAAGCCTCATCAGCTGGCTCAAGCCCTTCAAAAAATCCCTCTCTCCTAGCCATTCTCGGTCTGGGGGCTCGATATACTGGGCCCTTTCCCCCACGCTGTCGGGGGCTTTGAGTACTTGTACGTTGCAATCGACAAGTTCACAAAGTGGCCGGAAGTAGAAGCAGTGAGGAAGGTGACTGCTCAGTCAACCGTCAAGTTCTTCAAAGGACTGGTCTGCCATTTTGGTGTGCCAAACAGTTCACAAGCCACACTTTCATGCCGTACATCCAAGACCTCAGCAGCAAGGTCTGTTTTGCTTCCGTGGCACATCCACGGAGCAACGGCCAAGCGGAGAGGGCAAATGCTGAAGTGTTGCGAGGCCTAAGAACGAAGACCTTTGACAAGCTGCACAAGAGTGGAAGGCGCTGGATTGATGAGTTGCCAGCGGTTCTTTGGTTGATCAGGACGACGCCAAATCGAGCCACCGGCCAGATGCCTTTTGCCCTGGTAAATGGGGCAGAAGCAGTTCTCCCCACGGAACTCATATACGGGTCACCTTGATTGCTCGCTTATGATCAGCTTCAGCAAGAGCCGTTGCACCAAGATGACGCGACGCTCCTTGAGGAAGATCGTCTTCGGGCGGCTGTGAGAGCGGCACACTAGCACCAAGCCTTGCGCCGCTATCATAGCCGCAAGGTTCATGCCCGGAGCCTTGAGGAAGGTGACCTTGTTCTTCAGCGCGTTCAGTCGGCCAAGAATTCCAACAACTTGACGCTGAAGTGGGAAGGCCCTTCTCGGGTAATACGAGTCACCAGGCCTGGCGCAGTCCGCCTGGAGACCGAAGATGCCATCCTAGTGAGCAACTCCTAGAACATCAAGCATCTTCGCAAGTTTTACCAATAAGGCGTGGCTTGCTGGGCCTCCCAGCAAGCCACCTTTTGTACAAGCTTTGCCGACGAGGCATGTGACCCTTTGTACAAAGCCAGGCGCAGACCCTGAGCATAAGTGAAGCGCTGGTGCCCTAAGTTATAGCATGCATGCTAGGTCGAGTCTCTTCCTTGGTTAGGGTTGATAGTGCTTAGCGGTGACTAACCCCTAGCCTAGAGGTCGAGTGCGCGTCTGTCTATTCCTTTTCTATACTCCTTTGGTTCGCAGGGCACATGAGCACTTCTACTGAGCTACTCGGAAAGAAGGAAACGGACCGGCGCCCCGACCCCGGCAAGCCAGAGTTGCCGGGGGCTGCAAGCACAAGGATCCAACCACGGCAAGATGAGATTGCCAATAGCTGCGGATCCAGATAAGTCTTTTATCCTCTGTCGTGCATTTCGGAACCGGACTGGGGCATGTGAAACCTCTTTTTTATCTCTAGGCTGCCGTGCTCCCCTTTTTCCTATACCTAGGGATTATTTCCTGGGTACGGATTTGGTCATAGCCGCGGCGGCAAGGGGGTGGGACGAGGAGCCTAAAGCCCACTTCATCCCTGCCTCCGGCAAGAGCGCGAGAACGGTCGAGTGGAGTGGGGGGACGGCAAGGCCTGTTGCCGGGCGAAAAACATTTATCTTAAAACAATAACAAGGATTTGCTCCTTGCCGCGAGATTTACCCGCGAACAAAAAACCTGGCAAGCATCCCTTTTTCATTAAAAACATCCCATACAGGTACAGTTCGTGCGAGATGAAAAACATGAGCAAGGGGATTGCAAGTTTTAAATTTAACAAAGGCCCGCAAGCTTACAAACTAAAAAAGAGATAAGATGCCCGTAATCCCATTCTTGTCCCTCTCCTCAGGAGGCAGGTCAAGGAGGCGAAAGGGCAAAAGGGGTGCCTAGGCGAGCTACAAGCAGCAGAAAGCGCCAAGACAACATATCGATGGCCACCCACGGGCGGGTCGGTGATGACGGTGCCAGGGAAGGAGCTGGAAAACGAGGCGGCAGGACCGGCAATACGCGATGAAGGCGTCGGTGCCCTCGTACTCCAAGTTGACGGCCTTGCCGCCCACCCTCTTCCTCTTTCGCAACCTCCCGACGCCAGCCGCCCAAGGAGCTGACCCTACCCCCGGCTAGCTTCTACCGGAGGAGCAGCCAGGTGCAGATGCTGCTGCTGCCGCACCTGCCCAGGCGCGGGGCGTCCGACGCCTAGTCGGACTCGTCCCCGCTGTCCGCCCCACTATCCTCCTCATTGCTCACGCTCGAGGACGAGCTTCCATCGTCAGAATCTCCATCAGAGGAGCTCTCCACGCAACATTTTAGACGAGTTCCAAAGTCTCCAAAGACCTTGACGGAGAGTAGGCCGTCCTCCATTAACTTGAAGTAGAGGACGAGCCCCGCTGTCAGGCTGTGGATGTGGACGAACGTGTTCCATCCACGATGGAGATACATAACTCGAGGAGCCGGGAAGTCGACGTCGACCCGCGTGCCCCCGTTCCCGCAGCCCCTCATGTGCAACCTGAGGGTCTGGGGCGGGGCATGCTCCATCACCCGAGCGAACGGAGTGGGGAGACGAAGACGACGACGCGGGGGCCGGCGAAGCCTGATGAAGAACTCGCAAGGCTGGTCTTCAACGTGGCCCTCCATCGGGAAGGGCATCATTGGCAGGGCGAGGCCAGCGCATCGCCCCGTCCTCGTCTTCCCCGAGCGCTACGGCCTCTGCCCCGGCCTCGCCCACAGCCTCGCCCCCTCCCCCTTCCCCTCGCGGTCGGTTCCACCACCACGGGTTCAGAAGGGGGAGGGACGCGCTGTCAAGCGGCGACCCTCGCCGCCATCGTCGAAGGACCAGGATTCCCTTTCTCCATGGAGGGTGAGAGGAAGGAGCAGAAGCAGAGGGAGATAGAAGATGGAAGAATGTGGGGTGCCATCCCCCCTCCTCCTCTTTGTAAAGGAACAGGATTGAGGCTCGGCCGCCCCGCTCGGCCAATCTAGACACCGGGGGCACGGGGAATCAGGACCGACCCGCCACCCCAACCAGCGGCGGCCCGGTTTCTTGCCTCCACCGTTTGCCACCACAAGCGCATAAAAGACGTGTGGCAGACATGCAGAACTGAGGGGACGGGTGAGGCAACATCTCCCCACCCCGTGATCGTGGGGAGTGGACGCCTTGAAGACCGCACCCCAACCCCGCTCAATAAATGAGCCGCGCCTCCATACCTCCCTCTTTTTTACGAGGAAGACGTGAGCCGCCTCTTTACTGCGATGTGACGCATGCATGTGGAAACCGCCCCACACATGCCGCCCACGTCATGCACACTCCTCCACGTCGCGCCACGCGCGCGGGTCGTGGGAGGCGGAGCACGCGAAGAATCTTACCATGGTAAAAACTGCCCCACCTGCCTGCGCACCGTTTTGGGCCTGGCCCAACAACGCGTCACGCTTATGTGTGGCCCAGACCCCAGGGCTCCTGTCGGTGTACAAAAATAGGGGCGCATCTTTGTACCCCTTTTTCTGTGCAAGGGCAGTCAGAGCCGCGTCCACGGCCATACCAAGTAGAACGAGGGAGGTGAGCCAAGGTAAGATCGAAGCCCAAGACAATCAAAGCAACGCCAAGGCCAAGACCACAAAGAGCAGAGGGACGAAGCAAGTTCCCCCGGCAAGACCCTTGCCAGGTGGCCTCAGCGGCCCCGGCAAAACTCTTGCCGGGACAGCTCGCCCCACACCAACAGAGCGAGCCACCCTTGAGCCCACGGCCCCCAGTGCCATCATCAGCGTGGGGCCAGGGCTCGGGAAGGTACCCCTGTGGTGGCATGTAGATCTTTGTGAAGACATATTCAAGATTAGATTAGAAGACGACAATTCTCGGCAAGATCCCTGCCAAGGAAGGCCACCAGACCCGGGGCAAGATCCTTGCCGGGGACGACAACACGCCATGGCCAGACCCTTGCCGGGCCACCCGGCAAGGCCCTCGTCAAAGACGCCGGCAAGGCCACCGCCAAGCCCACGTCAACCAAGCTTCCACCGCCGTTCACATGCAGCTGCCAGCCCAACCAGCTAGGCGGGCACCTGCGTGGCAACATGCAGCTCCTAGGTCAACTCATCAACCACCTATGTGGCGGCATGTAGATCTTCGTGAAGGCTCCACCACCACGCCAACTTAGCTGCCTGCCTGCCTACATGGCACCGCACGCATCCCTGGCCGAGGTGCTTGTCGAAGCAAGGAGGAGCAGCGACAGACGGGATGGGCCTCGCTCCCGTCCCCGATAAAGCAAGAGGACACCTAAGCGATGCATTAAATGCACCTTGTCCTATAATATGAGGGATAAACTCGTGCCACTGTAGACCTTTCCACCTCCTGTGTGCCACTGTGGCAACCCCTTTTTCCTATAAAAGGAGGCTCGAGGCGACGAGGAGAGGGATTCGGCTCTTTCGAACCACACACTGACCACAGCTATTTCGAGAGCTCAAGAACTCTTAGAAGTACACCCACCAAAGCAGGACTAGGGTTTTACGCATCCTCGCGGCCCGAACCTGGGTAAACAATCCTTGTGCTGTCTACTAGCCCTGCTCTCCTCGCAACCCTGCGCCCCGGAAACCGTAGTAGGGATTCTTGTGATCCCATAGGTGTCGTTCCACACCGACAAAACGCTCAACATCCCATCTCATATTTGGCCAAAAGAAATGTGTAGCAGGTATGTCCTCCGTCTTCTTCACGCAAAAGTGTCCCATTAATCCTCCTCCATGCGCCTCCTGCAACAACAAAACATGAACAGAGCTAGCTGGAATGCATAGCTTGTTAGCACGGAACACAAATCCATCATTAACGAAGAACTTGTTCCACGTTCTTCCTTCTTTACAATTCTGCATTACATCTTCAAAATCAACATCATGCACATATTTATCTTTGATGGTCTCCAAACCAAATATTTTGAAGTCAAGTTGTGAAAGCATAGTATAGCGATGAGACAATGCATTAGCAATAACATTTTCTTTACCCTTCTTGTGTTTAATGACATAAGGTAAAGTCTCAATGAATTCAACTCATTTAGCATGTCTACGATTCAGTTTTGCTTGACTTTTAATATGTTTCAAAGATTCATGATCAGAATGTATAACAAATTCTTTGGGCCATAAATAATGTTGCCATGTTTCCGAAGTCCGAACAAGAGCATAAAATTCTTTATCATAAGTAGACTAATTCAGACTAGGCCCGCTCAATTTTTCAGAAAAGTATGCAACAGGTTTGCCATCTTCTAATAACACACCTCCTAATCCAATTCCACTAGCATCACATTCAAGCTCAAAAGTCTTATTGAAATCAGGAAGTTGGAGTAAAGGAGCATGTGTCAACTTATTTTTCAATACCGCGAAGGCTTCTTCCAGTGCGGTACCCCAAACAGAAAGCACATCCTTCTTTGTAAGCTCATTGAGAGGTGTAGCAATGGTGCTGAAATCTCTCACAAAACGCCAATAGAATCCAGCGAGGCCGAGAAAACTCCTCAGTTGTGTGACCGTTTTGGGCTGCGGCCAACTCTCAATAGGTTCAATCTTGGATTTATCAACTAAAATTCCCTATGGAGTAACAACGTAGCCAAGAAAAGATACTCGGTCGGTGCAAAAGCTGCACTACCCAAGGTTACCAAACAAACGTGCATCACGTAGAGCAATAAAAACAACACGTAAATGTTCCTCCAAAGATCTGTTATAACTCAGTATATCATCAAAATAGACTACCAGAAATCGTCCAATGAAAGCACGTAAAACTTCATTCATTAAAATCTTGAAAGTACTAGGTGCATTAGTTAACCCAAAAGCATGACTAACCACTCATATAATCCAAACTTAGTTTTAAATGTTGTTTTCCATTCATCTCCCAATTTCTTACGAATTTGATGGTATCCACTACGCAAGTCAACTTTGGAGAATATTGTAGAGCCACTCAATTCATCAAGCATGTCATCTAGCCTAGGAATAGGATGATGATAACGAATAGTAATATTATTAATGCCTCTACAATCAACACACATACGCGACGTACCATCATTTTTGGCACTAGTATAATAGAAATATCACAAGGACTAAGAGATTCGCGTGTATAACCTTTGTCGAGCAGCTCCTGTACTTGACGCATAATATCCTTCATCTCCTCTGGATTGGTACGTTATGGTGCACGGTTTGGCAGTGAGGCACCGGGAATAAAGTCAATCTGATGCTCAATCCCTCGAATAGTTGGTAATCCCGGTGGCACGTCTTGTGGAAAGACGTTAGCAAACTCCTACAAAATGTTAGTGACAGTAGGAGGCAAAGAGAAAGGTACATCCTTGAAAGAAAATAATGCCTCTTTGCACACAAAATCATAGCAAACAGATTTGCTGAAATCTAGATCATCAATATCAGATTTGGTGGCAAGTAAACATGCACTTTTCAATGTAATTTCAGAAGCAACAATAGATGGTTTATTATTAGGCTTCATTTGTTGCTCAAATTCTTTTGCCACAATCCGATTTACACTCTTATTTTTCTCCTATTTTGCTTTATTATCTCTATTAATATCATCTTTCAAAATGGAATCATGAGTCATAGGAAGCAAAGTAATATTTTCCATGGTCTACCAAGTAATAAGGAACATTCTTGCATAGGTACCACATCACAATCAATATAATCAACATATGAAGATACTTAAATGCATATGAACAGTACGTGTTACCTTAACCTTGCTGCTGTTTTTGAACCAATGGATGTAGTAAGGATGTGGATGTGGTCTTGTGGTGAGGGATAGCTTCTCCACCATCTCCATGCTAGCCAAGTTATTGCAACTCCCTCCATCTATGATGACGTGAACAGAACGTTCCTTCACAACTCCCTTTGTATGGAACAGATTATGCCTCTGATTTTGCTCAGCTTGTGTGACCTGCACACTCAAAACACGTTGAGCAACTAGACATTCATACCTGTCAGCGTCTTCAGGAGCCATGTATTGCATCTCATGATCAGAACCATCTCCACTGTGTTTTTCACTTGTAATAAGAGCCAAAGTCTCCACATCATAGTCACTAGCAGACTCATACCCACCATCCTTAGTAGCAATCATCACACACTTAGATGGGCATTCTCTCGCATAATGACCTCCACCCTTGCAACGAAGACAAATAGTATCATGTGTTTTCCCTGTTGATGCCATGGATGAAGAAGAGCTCTGTGCGGAATCGGAAGGTGTACTCCTGGAAGATGGTGGTATTGGTGCCTATTTTCTTGTATCTCGATTGGAATTGGTAGCTGAAGTCAGTGGAGCTGCAGTAGGACGTGTGGGAGTAGAGGATGCACGCAGTGTCCATGATGAAGGTCGACCTGTAGAAAAGTTAGTTCGCGCCAATGCCTGTTGATCCTGCACTTCACATTCAGCTTTGCAAGCAAGATGGAATAAACGAGTGATATTATTATACTCCTTATACTCTAGAATGGTTTGGATATCTTTATTTAATCCACCCATAAAACGTGCAAGCATAGCTTCATTATCCTCAACAATACCACATCTAATCATTCCAGTTTGTAATTCCTAATAATATTCTTCTATAGAATTTTTTCCTTGTCTTAAACGCTGCAATTTTTGAAGTAATTCATGTTGATAATATGCTAGAACCCAACGAGTATGCATAGCAGTTTTCAAAGTAGCCCAAGTAGTTGGAATAGGATATAATCTACAATGTTCAAACCACCAAACACATGCAAAACTAGTGAAAGCACAAACAGCAGGAGGAACACGTCTCTCCTCGGGATATTGTAAACATGTAAAATTTTGTTCAGTTTGTAACTCCCGAGTAAGATATATATATCAGGAACATATCTACCCTCAAATGGTGGAATATTCAATTTTAGTTTAGGAAGGTGGTCATGATCTCGTACCTTGGGTGGTGGTGCAGCACTACCATTGCGATGATATGCATGAAGATGACCTGGTGGTGGTGGTGCTGGTGGTTGCATGTAGTTTTGATTTTGATCAACCTCATCCTCGTAAAGGCCCTCCACCTCTGCAGTAGCAACAGGAGCTACAGAAGCAACAACAGTAGGTACAGCGACACCAGAATTTTGATCAGCCTCAAGGGGAACGTGCAATGCTCGTCCCACTTGATTTGGAAGGCGATGTTGTTGCCGTTGATGATGTAGAGGTGTGATAGGTGTAGAGGGCAGTGGTTGTGGAAGACGCGTGCGTACTTCATCGAACTTGGCATCTGTCGGTGTCAAAACCGGCAGATCTCGGGTAGGGGGTCCCGAATTGTGTGTCTAAAGGTTGATGGTAACAGGAGACAAGGGACACAATGTTTTTACCCAAGTTCGGGCCCTCTTGATGGAGGTAATACCCTACGTCCCGCTTGATTGACTTTGATGAGTATAGGGGTTACAAGAGTTGATCTACCACGAGATCGTAATGGCCAAAACCTAATTGTCTAGCATGCATGATTATGATTGCCTCTACGGACTAAACCCTCCAGTTTATATAGATATCGGAGGGGGCTAGGGTTGTACAGAGTCGGTTTACAGAGAAAGGAATATTGGTATCCGCATGCTAAGCTTGCCTTCCATGCCAAGGAGAGCCCCATCCGGACACGGGAGGAAGTCTTCTGCCTTGTATCTTCATGGCCCATTAGTCCGGCCCACGTCACATAGCTCGGACGCCCGAAGACCCCTTAATCCAGGACTCCCTCAGTAGGCCCTAAACCAGGCTTCAATGATGATGTGTCCGGCGTGCAGATTGTCTTCGTCATTGCAAGGCGGGTTCCTCCTCTGAATACTTCAAAGTAGTCCTTGAATAGAGAATGCGGCCGGCTCTGCGAAACAGACACCACATATAACCACAACAAGATATAATATTTAACAAGTCCCATCTACTGATAGCTTTCGAGGCGAGATGTTACGTCCCCTGCCTGGTTATTATTTTGAACCGTCTTTCAACCTCTCGCTCCATGTTACGAGACACGGTCTTTATTGGCACATCTTGTCAAAGCAGAGTTCATGCCCACTTATCACGGGATCCCTATCAATATGGGCGTGGGTAATCCAACTGTCTCATTTGCACGATCCCTTGGGAACAGGCGAGCTTTAAGGCCCGTGAGGAGGTGTTCGATATTCATCGCCTTTATAAAGGGATACAAACCCAACTTTCTCCCCCATGCCTTCCTCTTCCTCAGCCTTTCCATCCCCGAGCTCCAGCGCCCAGGTCTCGATTTCTCTCATTGCTACCGGGCCTTCTAGTCATGTCCGAATCTAGCTCCCCACGTAGGTGGATGGCCTCCTTGGTCACCAAGGAAAATATTGCGAAGCTTCGAGAGGCGAGGTACCTGACTGCCGAAATCCCCCACAGGCTTCCTGCAAAGGGACATGTTATCCCACACCAATACCTGGCGAGAGGGTTGTGTTCATCTCTCACTTCCTCCGCGGGCTAGGGTTCTCTCTCCACCCCTTTGTTCGCGGCCTTATGTTCTATTATGGGCTATATTTTCACAACCTATTCCCGGACTCCTTTATCCACATCTCGGCATTCATCATTATGTGTGAAGCCTTTCTCTGCATCCCCCACACTTCGGCCTATGGCTCAAGACCTTCAGGGTGAAGCCAAAGATAGTCGACGGGGAGCAGGCGGAGTGCAGTGGCGCTATGGTGAGCAAGCTCGCCAATTCTGTCTGACCAAAGGGCACCTTCCTGGAAACCCCCAACTTATGGCAGCGGGAGTGGTTTTACATCACCGAACCTCATGGTACCAAATGGGCAGCCACACCTGCATTCCGATCTGACCCTCCATTGCAACTCGCATCGTGGGTTAATAAGGGGCTTGACTGGGGATCAACTGATGAAGTGCAGACGCTGCAAAGTTGTATCCAGAGCATCCTCGAAAAGGACACCGGCCTCATTAACATGATCCAGGTGATGCTAGTTCGCCGGGTTCTCCCGTGTTAGCGACAACCTCTCCGCATGTGGGAATTCAACCCAGAAGGGTCGCGGACACTTCAGCAATTCTTCAACACAACGCACAGAGGGATGTGGAAACTATTCTTCAAGGCTTGAAAGTAGTGGCCGGACACATCCGAGGACATCGGCCTCAACTGCAATCATCCGCATACCCCGGTAAAAACTCAACTCCTGAGCACAATTCGGTTAATTGCCCATAGCGATGTTCTCAGAAACCTATCTTCAACGAAGGCTGGATAAAGAAGGTAGAGCGAATCAGGTGTTCGGCTCCACTTCTCAAAGGCTCAGTTAATCCTGTGTTAATGAGGATGCTGGCCCCGGCGCCGTATCAAATGCTGGTGATGGAGGACAAGAAGAAGAGCAAGAGGGCTAAAGGTGGCCTCTGCCCTAAAGGTGTACTGGACGCTACGTCCGGGGAGGCTGAAGTTCCCTCTT
The DNA here is from genome assembly GCF_018294505.1 of Triticum aestivum. Taxonomy (NCBI): domain Eukaryota; kingdom Viridiplantae; phylum Streptophyta; class Magnoliopsida; order Poales; family Poaceae; genus Triticum; species Triticum aestivum. The sequence goes on along the minus strand of NC_057800.1, from coordinate 335,113,784 downwards.
CCAAAGACAAAGACAAAGGAGAAGAACAAGAAAGGGATATCCCTTCCCCCCTCGGGAAGAAAAGGACTGCCTCGAAGGCTTGGAGGTGGAGGCACCCAAGAGAGGGAAGATATCTCTGTTAGATGGTTCGGGTTCGGAGTACGATGTTGACGCAGAGGTCCTTTTTAGGGACAAGCCCTTTGCCGAATCGTAAGTGAACAAGGAATCTCTAGACATATCTCGTTCTTTTTGGTTTTGCAAGGGTAACATTTAAACCACATGTTCACAGTCCAACCCGTTATCTACCTCCAGAGTCCTTCTCATCGGGGGACTTGCCTCCGGAGATGATGGAAAACGAGATGCCTCCACAAGCTTTACTGCCCCTAAGGGCGGACGACTTCGAGGTCTCGTCTCAGAGGATCTCCCCTAATCATCCAGCAGCGTGGGGGACAGAGGAGACAATGCCCGAAGGTGATATTTCGACCATCAAGGGTCCAGGGGAGGCGGCCCCCGCGGGGGCCAACAATAAGGGCCCCGAACTATCCGGTTTACAACCGGAGACGACTCTAGGGTCGACTAAGTGTACCCTTTTGGAGGGAGTTTGCACTCCTGCAGCAGCCTCTGAGAATCCAGTGGTGCCGGATACACTGATGGGCACATTACGAAGTGCATCCATTGTAGAGGAAAATCGTACCTTAATGGGTACAATAGTTGAGAGGATTCTGTCCGCAAGAAGCAGATCGAATGAAGCCTTCACAAGCCTGCTGAGCGGCTTCGAGGTATGCAATGTAATAACTGCTTTTTTCATGCAAAAATGCGCCTGTGTATAGATAGTAGCCCCTGAGACTCTGGCCAGCTTCCACAGGGAGGCGATCATAGGATCGAAAAGGATTTGCTGAGGAAGTAACATGATTAATTTGAAAACAGGTTGTTATGTCAAAGGCGACTGCCCAAGCCGCATAAATTGCAGATTTAAAGCATAAACTTGAATTAGCCAATGAAGAAATTACCCATATTAACAGGAGGCCCGACGAGGCATAAGGTATGTTTTGGGACCGCCCGCTTACGCATGTATAATAGTATGAGCAAGAAGCTAAAAACTATACAATGTGATATGCATGACTATAGATGGTGCTACCGCGGTTGAGACCCTGCGAGCTGAGCTTGCCCAGGCCAAGGAGCATGCCAGAGTGAGTAATGCACCTGTCCAGAAGGCGGCTGCTGATTTGAAGGCCGAACAGGCCACTCGGCGCCAGTGCGAGGAGAGAATATCTGTCATGGAGGAGAGCTAGAGAATGCCACTGGTAAATGCAAATCACTCGAGGAGGATAACCAAGCCAAGGACGCCGAACTCGACAAGGCATTACAATAGGCGAGAGAAGCACGGTCCGAGTCTAGAGAGGCTTGGGAGGAGATCCGGCAAGCTGGGGAGATAGTGGATGGTAAGCCCTTTCTTTTACAGACTAAATTCAGCGACCTGAAGTATGCTCTGCTTAATCAATTGTGGAGTTCTCTAGATGCGTTCTTGGACCTGCCGAAGAGTGTCTCCAACGCGGCGCAGTTCTTCCAAGCATGGGAGGGACTTTTTGCGGAGAAGCTTTTCTGGTCATAATTCAACGTGCCATGGCGTCAGGCGTTGCTGAATGAACAGATGGCACAGTGGGCTGAGCTCCACAAGATGTCTGAAGCTGCCATGAAGGACGCCGTGGTCCGGCTATGGCCGGATGAACCCATTCCGAATAGATATTTTAGTGTGGTGCAGCGACTTGTCAATGCAGTGCCACATATCGATGTTGTCAAGCGGTCGGCGTGCATAGAAGGTGCTCGGATGGCCTTCACCTGCGTCAAGATGTACTGGGCAAAGATGAAGGCCACCGATGTTGCGGCTAAGGGCCCGCCTGGCGGCAAGGACCACCGCACGCTGGCGCATTATTTGCAGGACGTCCTAGAGGGCGCCCGCTTGATAGAGGGCCAGTGCTCAAAGGACATTATGTTCGAATAGATGCACAAGAATTGTGAGAATAATATTATGATATATTAAGGCTGTGTTATATTCATACCTTTTCTTGAAAGTTTTTTCCTCCCGTGTGGCCGTTTTATATAATCTGGAAGTTTTCCAGTCATCGGCTTCAGCCCGCTCGCATATAATACGGGGGTGTTCGGATTAGCGCCTGATCACTCTTGACCCAACGTCTTGGTCTGTAATGGAGGTGTCAGTGCGGCGAACTAGGCAATCAGACTATAGGGCTATAACAGTTTCACTTACCCATAGGAGTTTTACGATGGTTCTACGATGTAGCCCTTGGTATGTACACGGTGATCTGAATACGGTTGCGTTACATAGGTGACCGGGTAACGGTCCCTCGTGTAATACAGAAAATTCGCTAACGGTTGTAATAAGTCACCGAGTGGCTGACTAGCTCTCATCGCATCATGATAGTTAGTTTTCGACTTTCTCTACTGAGGTTCTTAAACAGATGAACCAGAAACACAATCGTAGTAGTTCTCCCTTTACTACCCTAGCCGATCAGATGGAACGTAAGGTAGCAAGCATAGGAGCCGGGCAACCCAACTATTGACCAAAGACATGATTCGGAGCCGATGCATGTAATGCCGAACTTGGGACGTCGAATTATGCTGAAAAGTTGTTCGAACTTTTGTTTGGCAACACATATGTTGCCTTATAGAGCCCCTTGCAGTTTTATGCCGAGGTGTGTATGTGGAACCACATAACAGACGGAATAAAAACGATACCGAATAGGAATTTTGGTTCACTAAAATCTGATTGATACATCAAAACGTAGTCTTACAGAAGGTACCATAATCACCAAGGCCATTTTATATGCTGGGGGTCTAGGGTGAAGGGAAAAGCTCTATACAGGTCCTTGAACAAAGTTGTGGTCTTCATGTCGCACGTATGCGCCGCTTTTCGCCCAAATAAGAAAGATTTCTTTAAAGAAATGGTCTTCGGCCATGTATACGGAACCAGGCTCGGAAAGAGTCCTCGTGGGTCCTATGAATGAGTAGGTGTTGATTCACCTGCGGTAAAAAGTGGAGGATGATCAAAGAAAGGGCAAGGTCGTATAAGGTCGAACCTTTGTATAGGCCTGTCCATGTATTGCCTCCGCCGATGCCCAAGGTATTTTGAGTGCATAGTTGTGCACGCGCGGTACGAATACCGCTTGTGTACATGGCGGTCGATGGAGTCTAGGCTGCTAATCCAGCCCTAAAGGTGCCGGACTGCCGGTATGTAGGACTGATCGGTCCTGTGTGGGGAAGTCCGATGGCCTGACAGTCGAGGGGCTGTGCGGCTTGATAGGGCCGCTTTGTACTTCGGCCGCAATGGGCGCTGTATGCTCCTTAGTGCGGAGGGAGCGCTCCCTATTTCCATTGATTGTAATGACGCCACGTGGACGGGGCATCTTGAGATTTAAATAGGCGTAATGCGGGACCGCATTGAAGCGGGCAAAAGCAATTCGTTCGAGCAGTGCATAATAGCTCCTGCGGAAGGGGACGATGTTGAAGATCAAGTCTTCACTTCAGAAGTTGTCAGGAGAGCCGAAGACTACTCCCAGCATGATTGAGCCCGTACAGCGGGCGTCCTTTCCAAGTATTACTCCTTTGAAGGTAGTTCTAGTGGGTTTGATTCTTGATGGATCAATACCCATTTTGCGGATAGTGTCCTGATAAAGTAGATTGAGATTGCTGCCACCATCCATGAGGACCCACGTAAGATGGAATCCGCTGATGATTGGATCGAGAACCAAGGCTGCTGAACCTCCATGATGGATACTGGTTGGGTGGTCCTTTCGATCGAAAGTGATCGGACAAGCCGACCATGGGTTAAATTTGGGGGCGACCGGCTCCCTGGCGTAGCCGTCCCGTAGTGTGCGTTTGTGCTCCCTCCTAGGGGTATGTGTGACATATATCATATTCACTATTTTTACTTCGGGGGGAATTGTTTTTGTCCCGGTGTGTTCGGCTGACGAGGCTCTTGGTCATCGTCGTCGCTTGGCGACCCCTTTCCCTTGTGTTTGGCGTTGAGCTTGCCGGCTTGTTTGAAGACCCAACAATTTCTGTTGGTGTGATTGGTGGGTTTATTGGGGGTGCCATGAATCTGGCAAGGCCGATCAAGTATTCTATCTAGACTGGATGGGCCATCTTTGTTTGCCTTGAATGGCTTTTTCCGTTAACCAGGTTTGGAGCTGCTGAATCCGGCGTTAACCACCGTGTCTTGCGTTCCTTCATTGTTGTTTCGACGCTTGTGCTTGTCGCGTCGTGGCTTGCCATTGTCGTCCCTGGTTTCGAAGGTACCAAGGTCTTTGGTTCTATTGCTTCCGCGAGCAAGCCGGCTGTCTTCTCCCGCGCAAAAACGGGTCATAAGTGCGATGAGGGCTTCCATGGACTTCGGCTTTTCTATTCAAGGTGTCTGGCGAGACACTCGTCTCGGACGCTATGTTTGAAGGCCACGAGGGCTTCTGCGTCCGTACAATCCACAATCTGGTTCTTTTTTATTAGGAACCTTGTCCAAAGCTGTCGGGCCGATTCCCCGGGTTGTTGGATTATGTGGCTAAGGTCATCGGCATCTGGGGGCCGAACATAGATACCTTGGAAGTTGTCTCTGAATGCGTCCTCCAAGTCCTCCCAACTACCAATAGAATTTTCTGGTAGGCTGTTCGGCCAGTGCCGTGCTGGTCCCTTAAGTTTGAGGGGGAGGTATTTAATGGCATGTAGATCGTCACCGCGAGCCATGTGAATGTGGAGAAGAAAGTCTTCAATCCATACTTTGGGATATGTTGTGCCGTCGTATGATTCAATGTTCATGGGTTTGAACCCTTTTGGGAACTGGTGCTCCATTACCTCATCGGTGAAGCATAGGGGCTGTGCAGCGCCCCTATGTCGGGTCGTGTCGCGGCGCAGCTCGGATGAAGTCTGTATGCGGTTTTTAGCCGAGGCGTGGTTATATTTGCCGCGCCGGGATTGGTAACCGTCCTCTGGTGCCGAGGCGTGCCCCCGCGATCCATAGATTGATCTGGTTTGACCAGTTTTATTTTCCAGGTCTTGTCGGAGGTCATATGTATACCCTTGATCCATTGTTTTTCTGCTTTTACTACGAGGTGGAGCGGCCTAGTGTTCGGCCTCAGTTGCCATTCTGCCTTGGCCACGTGGTGGTCGGTTTGGTCTGTCAGCCACATTCTGTGCGGGCGATATGGGCTCCGGCACCTCGTCGTCGAATTGGGGTAGCAGTTTACGCTTCGGGTAACTCTTTGCTGGGCGTTTGAGGTCGTACTCTTCGGCTGCCAAGACATTAGTTCATCTGTCGTTGAGGAGACCTTGGTCAACTTGCAGCTGTTGCTATTTCTTTTTTAGGATTCTAGTTGTGGCTATTAGCTGGCGCTTGAAGTGCTCTTGCTCTAGGGGTTCCTCTAGCATGATAAAATCTACATCGCCGAGGCTCACGTCGTCTTCGGAGAGTGGCAGATAGTTGCTATCCTCCGAGTCTTTGTTCCCTGCTTGCTCGTTGGGATCAATTGCCCGTCCTCCCGATCGTCTTGTTCGGATGTTGGTTCGATGGGGCTTCTTGGTCTTCGGTGTTCTCCGGAGTATCATTGTCTCTGGTGCTAGTGATGCTGTTATTGCCGCGACACGATTTAGAGCGTCACCGCTGACGTCGACGTTTCAGCGGTATCTCAGGAGGTTCGTCCTCAACCAGGTTTTTCTCATCATCGCCGTCGCCGTTTTTAGGTGTATCCACCATGTACACGTCATACGAAGAGGTTGTCGTCAATTGTCCGGTAAACAGTGAGTTTTGGGCCTGCTCTTCTCCAGCGTCGTCGTCCATACCGTCGATGTCTTCGGAGCCATAATTGAGCATCTCGGTTAAGTCCTCGACAGTGGCTATGAAGTGGGTGGTGGGTGGGACATAAAATTCCCCGCTCTAAGCCCCTAGTCCAGTCTAGGCGTAGTTCGGACGTTGCTCCTCTGTAATGACGAGGGATCACATTAAGTCCAGAGCCTTGCTTAAAGGCGAGGTTCGGTCAGGGAGAAGGGAGTTCGTGGAGTACGGCGGGGAGGAAACTCCTTGGCCGAGCTCACATGATGTTGACTCCGAGGGCTCGGGGTCAATGTTTGGAGAAGAGTTCGGCTTCATAATGAATGTCGGTGACACTGCTTCCTCTGACTCTCTAGTACTAGGCTTAATAGCTGCAGAGAGTCTGGCGGGCTCAGGAATCCCGTCTTCAGACCTGGAGACGCGCTTCGGATATAAGGCCAGAGCGGAGGTTGGGGTCGCGAACCCTTGGAAGATCAAGTCTCCTCGGATATCAGCGACATAATCCAGATTTCCAAAACTAATCTGGTGACCTAGGGCGTAGGTGTCGATCTGCTCTAGATGGCCAATCGAGTTGGCCCGCAGTGCGAAGCCGCCAAACACGAAGATCTGGCTGGGTAGAAAGACCTCCCTTAGGGCAGCATTTTTGTAGATGATTGATGGGGCCATCGAACCTACTGGCGACAACACAGCGGAACTCTCAATGAAAGCACTAATGTCGGTGTCCAAACCAGCGGATCTTGGGTAGGGGGTCCCGAACGGTGTGTCTAAAGGTTGATGGTAACAAGAGACAAGGGACACGATGTTTTTACCCAAGTTTTGTCCCTCTTGATGGAGGTAATACCTTACGTCATGCTTGATTGACTTTGATGAGTATAGGGGTTACAATAGTTGATCTACCATGCGATCGTAATGGCTAAACCCTAATTGTCTAGCATGTATGATTATGATTGCCTCTACGGACTAAACCCTCCGGTTTATATAGATACCAGAGGGGGCTAGGATTGTACAGAGTCGGTTTACAGAGAAAGGAATATTCATATCCGCACGCTAAGCTTGCCTTCCACACCAAGGAGAGTCCCATCCGGACACGGGAGGAAGTCTTCTGCCTTGTATCTTCATGGCCCATTAGTCCAGCCCGCGTCACATAGCCCGGACGCCCGAGGACCACTTAATCCAAGACTCCCTCAGCGTCCAACTTGGTGTCAATTGTCTTCACAACATCATCAATCCTCTCAAGTGCCTTTCCGATGGTGGCCATGACGTCTTCCACCTCTTGACTCAACATTTGCTGAAATTTATCATGAAGCTCCTTCTTCATCATGTTCTCCCAGTCAATCTCATCGGCTTGTGGTCCTGCCATGGTTAGCAGCAATAGAAACCCACAACAATACGATCCTACATACAACTGGAAAGTGGCAGTGTGTCACAAACCCGTCAAGAAAATCTCAAATTCTTACCAGTTCTTACCAAGCAGCAGGTGGTGATTGGCAACCGTTGTAGTCAAAACACTCAAAGCTTGGATAGAGCGATTACCAGGGAGAGTCAAATGCACGACGTAGATGTATGTGGAGCTGGGAAGGCTTATAACATGGTAGCAAAAATGATCTGCAATAATCAATTCAGAGATGCAAAATTGACTAAACGCTCAACGACGGTACTGTGCTAGTCCTAGGCTAGACCGTAGTAGAGACGCGAACCTAGAACACTAACAAAATCATGGCACGACACAGAAACAAGGGAAAAGCCCACTCTGGAATTTTGTTTGCTCTTTTTTTGCGCTCCTCTTTTTTTGCGAAAAATACTATAATGGTGAGTGTCTCAAAACTCTTCCCAAGTCAAATTGACAAGATAGGCACAAAAAAAATTGACTAATTTTTTTCAGAAATCAGGGCAGCAACGACGAAAAAGTGCAACAAAAAATCACTATGATGGCGAGTGTCTCAAAAGACTCAGAAAATCCTAAAAACGGGATAGGAAAAACATATTTTTGCCTGCCAAAATTTTGGCCTAAAAACTGCCGGGGGTTCCAGACTCTTTTTTTAAACCTACTAGGCAAGGAAACATGAACCGGAAAATAGATGGACCTTGAAAACAAACCTAATATGAAAAGAACTCGGTTTGGTGATGGATATATGGTGGTAGGATATGACAGCGGAGGTGGCATATGGCGCATTGGTGGGATATGGCAGCGGTGGTGGTATATGGTAGCAGTGGTATGACATGGTAGAGGTGGTGTTATATGGCAGCGTTGGTGGGATATGGCAGCGGTGGTGGTATATGGTAGCGGTGGTGGGATATGGCAACGATGGTGGTATATGGTAGCAGCGATGACGATGGTGCGGCGGCGGCCTGACAAACTGTGACAGAACTCAAAACTCTAAAGGATTAGACGCTAAGACCAACAACTAGACACGATGATGCAACCGCAAATTCAACAAAGCAAAACCCTAAGAAGATTATGCAAAGGCTCAGATTGGTTCAGATATGATGAACTAACCCTAATTTTCTTTTCTTTTCGTGGATTGTAGGTATGAAGAGCAGACTCGATCTAAACTACAAAAAACTGTAAAATCTCACCGAGCAACCTGGAAATATGATACCACTTGATATAGGCGAGGGTGTCCCGATGTTTCGATGAGATAGCTATCGTTTTCTGTGGGAGTGGACCTTGACAATCCGACTACGAACATGCGAGACGCTGCGCCTTAGCAATCGCTAAACCAACTTCCGAAGGGTTATTGACCACGCCAGAGCACAATCAACCTGACCACGAGGATCAGTTTCCTATAAGCAAATGAAGAACAAGCAAGAAACTAAGATTGCAATCTGGATATTGTGAATATAAGATGAAAGCTTTATTGATCAAGGTCGGGTTCTGTGACGTCTTTGTCTGGTCGTTGAACACAAACAAAGTACGTGAAGTTGCAGCTATGGCGAACTCTTAATATAAACAAAACCCCAAAGTCTAAACGATGCCCTAAGGGCTGTATATATGGAGGAAAGAAGGGGAATTTCGTGGCCCTTGGAGGAGGGGTCCGAAACCAACCCTAACTCTTGTTTCCCCACACATACAGACTCTGAAAACAGCCTATAATCAAGTATTTCGAAATTACATGGGCCTGGCCCAAAAATAAGGTGACGTGGAACCTAGAATAGCCTCTAGATGAAATTTATGAAGCGGAATCTTGTATATTTCGTCAAAGGCTTCATGCACTCATTATGGTGGCTTCAAAGTGCTGGAATCATCACTTGTAACTCCGTTCTTATTCCCCCTGCACATGCCATAATCTACATGCTTGAACTTGCTCCAAGGTTCATCTTTCTTGTCCAAGCTAGGCCCCTCATTTGTAGGCAAAACAAATGTATCCAATTTAGGTAGCATCATATTATCATGAATATTAGAATCGTTACCAAGAAATGAAAGTACCTAGTAATTCAATTGGCGTGCGCGAGCTCTAGTAATTGGTCCAGTATGTATAGCAGCAGGAGCTGTGGGTGTAACAATGGTATTGGCGTCCTCATCACTACCTTTGTTTAAATATCTATAAGGGTTCGATGAAGAACCAGAGCTCAGTGTCTGGTTCAAGCAAATAAGTATCGGTGAAGAGGAAGAGGAAGAGGGACGAGGACGAAGTCAAGGACATGGACGAGGACTCCGAGTAAGGTGGCAATGTCGTTGCTCATGCTGGTTCTACTGCAATGTCAAGCGAACTAGTTGCTTAGTTTTATTTCAGGGGTGTGTTGTCTTGAGCCCCGAGCAGAACTATGTTGTGTTCTTTCTCGTTATTTGAACTCTTTAGTACATACTAGTATGTCTTACTATAGTTCTTCTTATAGTTGGTACTACTAATCGTTTATCCGTGTTCCTACTGTACTTAATACATACTAGTAGTATTATTTGGGTTAGTCGATTTATGGAAGAACAAGTTCACCAGAGAAATGGAAGAAGACGATAGAGAAGCTACCCCAGTATCTATATTACAGTGGCAGGGTGCCCATGATCTATCTTATGATTGTTGGGTGTGGGATGCAGTTCACGGGAAAAAATGGATCGTGCCCAGGGTTGAACGGATTGCGGGGTGTGGGGAGCATGGCGGTGGGAGGCGGGTCAAAGGAGGGCGGAGTGGCGGCGGTAGACGGTTAGGCCTGTGGCAGGCTGGTGGCTTGATGGTTGAGAGAGAAAATGAATAGTGCATCATTTTCGGAGGTTGAAGAAGACCTTCTGGTCGTCCATATTGCATCCAATGGCTCACAAGAGTCGACTGAACCAAATTGTTCCTGCAGATTGCAGGATCCACATGGCATTCAAGGTCTCAAAGGTAGATTCCATGTCTGCACCCGGTTTGCGTGCTAGGCGTAGGCACAGCCGGCTTCCGCCGTGACAGCCACCATGCAGGCCTCCACCGCGTAGGCGGAAACGACAATGACCCACTAGCTCCTCCTCGCCAGCGTGCTGGAGCACGTGCTCGTCCTCCTTCTCTTCCTATGCTGCGGGCATAGACGCGGCTCCACATGATCGCGTGCTTGGCAGCGCGTCAGCATCGCAACGAGGGACTGCAGACAACATGAGCGGGGCAAGCCTACTACTTCATGGCACAGGGATGGCGGGGACACGGCGGTGATGGGTGAGAAATGGTCGGCCAGAGCAAGCGGGCGCTGGCATACGTAGGGTTCAGATCCTGTGTAGTACCATACGGTGTTGTAGTGCTGATGACATGTGGGGCCAGGTCCCACTTGGCAGCGACTGTACTTCACCATACAGTACTACAACGATTGTACGCATGCACAACGGTGATGGCATCATATTGACGAGTGCGCGTATGGAAGCTTAGTTTAATTTTATATAGGGTTGGTCAAACTTAAAAGAACACCATACTAGTATATGTAATCCCGTGCAAGCGTGTGCATCGCGGACGTGCTTATACCACAATTGTTAGCACATCATCAATACGGAATAGTGTGCAAGCGCGTGCACCACGGCCATGCGGTCGATCAACCGGTTGATACGTCTCCGTCGTATCTAATTTTCCTAATGCTTTTCCTCTTATTTTGGACTCTAATATGCATGATTTGAATGAAACTAACCCGGACTGACGTTGTTTTCAGCAGAACTACCATGGTGTTGTTTTTGTGTAGAAATAAAAGTTCTCGAAATTGGGGGAAACTTTTTGGAGAATTATTTTGGAGTAAAAGAAAAGTATTGGAGCCAAGACCAACTAGAGGGGGGCCCAGCTGCCCACTAGGCACCAGGGCGCGCTACCCCCCTCTGGTGTGCCCTGATGGGTAGTGGGGCCCATGAGGCTCCACTGGCCCTAATCTCGGTCCTATAAATTCCTATTTTCTAGGAAATAAAATAAGAGAAGAAGTTTCATCGCGTTTTACGATACGGAGCCGCGGCCACCTCATGTTCTTCATCGGGAGGCCAGATCTGGAGTCTGTTCGGGGCTCCGGAGAGGGGGATCTTCCGTCTTCGTCATCATCAACCATCCTCCATCACCAATGTCATGATGCTCACCACCAGTAGTGAGTAATTCCTTCGTAGGCTTGCTGGATGGTGATGGGTTAGATGAGATTCATCATGTAATCGTGTTAGTTTTGTTAGGGCTTGATCCTTAGTATTTACTATGTTCCGAGATTGATGTTGCTACGACTTTGCTATGCTTAATGCTTGTCACTAGGGCCTGAGTGCCATAATTTCAGATCTGAATCGTTTATGTTTTCAACAATATATCTATGTTCTTGATCTAATCTTGCAAGTTATATGCACCTATTACGTGTTATGACCCGCATACCCCAAAGTGAAAACAATCGGGATTCTTTCCGGTTATTACCGTAATTCGAGGAGTTCATGTATTCACTATCTGTTAATTCTTAGTTCCAGTTTTCTATTAAAAGGAGGCCTTAATATCCCTTAGTTTCCTTATGGACCCCGCTGCCACGGGAGGGTAGGACAAAAGATGTCATGCAAGTTCTTTTCCATAAGCTCGGTTGACTATTTACAGAATACATCACTACATTACATTGATGAGCTAGAGCTAGTTCTATGTCTCCCTAGGTTATGACTATTATATGATGAATATTATCCAATGTGTCATCGATTTAACACGGTAGATGCCCTTCTGAAAGGACTTAGGTGTGGAGCCATCGCTATGTAGGTTAGCTCAAAGGGTTTGATCGGGACAAAGGACACAAGAATTTACCCGGGCTCGGCCCCTCACAATGAGGTAAAAGCCTACATCCTTCTTCTAGTTGTATTGCTTGAGTTTCGATTACAAGGGAGGGATTACGCTTGACCTAGCTATCAATCAGTTGTTTCTTGAGTTAACCCGCCACCGGGTCTCTCCTTTATATACACAGGCCAAGGCCCGGTGGCTTAAAAGAATCCGAGCCAGATCACACAACGTGACCAGCTCGGTTTCTAAATCATCCTGCCTTACCAGACAAGTCATCATCGGGTGGCTCATACTTCTGTGTTTTGGGTGTCACTAAGCCCACCTCTTAAGCCGCCTTCTTCCTGGGCCTTCTTCATATTAAATCACCGCCGGTGTAACCCGGCCCCTCCTGGGCGGGTAACACCTCAGGGTTATATCGCCAACATTAGGCCCAGATTGATTTGAACTTGTTCATGGCAATCTTCACTGCTTTAGTTGGTGAATTATCTTCCAAAGCTTAACCATGAATAAACCACTTTAACTCGCCCATGACGTCATGCAAACAGAATTATAGTAACCCGCCATGACCGGCTCTGCTTCAACCCACTTGGTAAATTTGTCAACCGCCACCAATAGGTGGGTTTTCTTATCTTTAGACCTCTTGAAAGGTGCAACCATATCAAGCCCCCAGACTGTAAACAACCAAGTAATTGGAATCATCCTCAACTCTTGAGCCGGCACATGAGCCCGTTGAGAAAATTTCTGATAGCCATTACATTTACTGACGATATCCTTTGCATCAGCATGAGTCGTCAACCAATAAAACCCATGACAAAAAGCTTTGGCCACTAAAGATTTTGAGCCGGCGTGATGAATCTCATGCAAGATCTCACGACCCTCTTTGGGAGAAACACAACGCTGAAACACACCTGTTATGCTACATTGGTGTAACTCACCATTGACAATAGTCATAGACTTAGACCACCAGGTAATCTGCCTTGCCAAAGTTTCATCCTTAGGTAACTCACCCCGGGTCATATAAGCCAAGTAGGGAAGTGTCTAATCAGGAATAGCATGGAGAGCGGCCACCAACTGCACCTCCGGTAAGGAATAGCAAGATCCTCTTCGGATGGTACCTTGACTGAAGCATTATGCAATACGTCAAGAAACACATTAGGGGGTACCGGCTTACGTTGGGACCCCGGCCGGCTCAAGGCATCACCCGCCTCATTTTTCCTCCAATCAAGGTGCTCCACCTAATAACCCTTGAAATGACCAGCAATATTATGAACCACCCGGCAATAAGCCACCATGAGCGGGTCCTTTGAATCCCATGTACCAGAAACTTGCTGAGCCACAAGGTCTGAGTCACCAAAACACCTGACCCAGCTTAAATTCATCTCTTTATCCATGCAAAGGCCGTGGAGTAAAGCCTCGTATTCAGCTGCATTGTTAGTACAAGGAAACATTAGCCTCAAGACATAGCAAAACTTGTCACCTCATGGGGAAGTCAATATGACCCCATCCCCCGAGCCTTCTAGCTACCTGGACCGATCAATGTGAATTGTCCAATATGTGTTATCAGGCCTCTCCTCAGGCGTCTGCAACTCCATCCAATCATTGATGAAATCCACGAGAGCTTGAGATTTGATAGCTGTTCTTGGCACATATTTCAAACCATGGGGTTCGAGTTCTATTGCCCACTTAGCAACCCGGCATGTGGCCTCCCTGTTTTGAATAATATCTCCTAACGGGGCAAAGCTGACCAAAGTAATAGGATGACCAAGAAAGTAATGCTTCAGCTCGTGACTCGCCATGACACTCCATATACCAATTTCTGCCAGTGTGGAATCATTGTTTGGACTCAATCAACACCTCACTGACATAATAAGTCAGCCTCTGGACTGGGTACTCCTTACTCGTCTCCTTGCGCTCCACCACAATAGCCACACTAATAGCCTTACTGTTAGCTTCCACATACAGGAGTAAGGGTTCTTTCTTAATGGAGCCGCAAGGATGAGCGACTCAGCTAATTGCTTTTTGAGCTCCTCAAATGCTTTATCAACAACGTCACTCCAGACAAAATGATCTATTTTCTTCATCATATAATTAAGGAATCGCCTTCTCACCCAGGCGGCTTATGAACCAGCTCAAGGATGCAATATGACCCTCCAGGTGCTAGACGTCGTTAACACACGTCGGCTTAGCCAATGAAGTAATAGCCTTAATTTTCTCTGGGTTAGCTTCAATACCTCTCTTTGAGACCAGAAAACCCAAGAGCTTGCTTGCAGGTACAACAAAAACACATTTGGTAGGGTTAAGCATCATCTTATAGACCTGGAGATTGTCAAAAGTCTCCCTTAGATCATCCAAGAGTGTCTCCTTTTTCCTAGATTTAACTACAATATCATCCTGATAAGCATGCACATTACGCCCAATTTGACTATGAAAGCAATTCTGAACACAGCGTTGATAAGTCGCATGGGCACTCTTTAGCCCAAAAGGCATAGAGACATAGCAGAAAGCTCCGAAAGGTGTGATAAAAGACGTCTTCTATTGGTCTTTGTCTGCCATCTTGATCTGATGATAACCAAAATAAGCATCCAGGAAACATAAGCTCTCGCAACCCGCCGTGGCATCAACAATCTGGTCAATACGAGGGAGAGAAAACGGATCAGCTGGACAGGCTTGGTTAAGGTCTGTGTAATCAACATACATACGCCAAGTGTCATTCTTCTTAAGCACCAACACCGGGTTAGCCAACCACTCCGGATGAAAAACTTCCACAATAAACCTGGCTGCCAAGAGTCGAGCCACCTCTTCTCCGATGGCCTTACGCCGCTCTTAATTGAAATGGCAAAGAAACTACTTGACCGACTTAAATTTAGGATCCACGTTAAGAGTGTGCTCAGCGAATCTGATGCGGAGCATCCTATGATCATCCACATGTACACTCAAGCATACGCCTTCAGACCTAAGGTGAACTTGCTCCCTTTCGAATCTTCCCTTTCCACACGTAAGACATGGATGCTACTTCAAGCGCGGACCTTGTGCATACTCAGGTACACCCGAGGAGACCATGGAGATCCCAAGGACCAAGGCCAAGCGTGCACGAAAGTGAAGGAAGGAGCAGGAAGAAGGGCCAGCTGCTACAGCGGCCGGACATCCGGCTCCAGCCCGGACATCCGGTCCAGCCCGGACATCCGGTCCAGCCCGGACATCCGTCCCGACCCCCAGAAAACTGTCATCGGCCATCCAGAGAGCATCGCAAAGGTCTAGTGCAGCCCGGACATCACGCCGGACATCCGGCTCCTCCCGAAGCCCCGGACATCCATCCACGAAAAATAGCGCCACCAAAAATGGCCCCAATTTTTTTGTGATTTGTTGACTTTGATCCATGGATTCATTGTGTCTTGAGTAGATCTATCTTTCCCCCAAGTTTCCCCACCTTCCATCCACGAAATCTCATCAATTTTGCCCTTGGAATCATCAATTCCGCCCCGAATTCGAAAATTTCCGCCCCAAACGAGATCTGGAATCGTCGGGCCGAACATCCGGGCCTCATGCCAGACATCAGGGCCATCGGGCCGGACATCTGGCTCCTAGAGCGCATTTTCGCGCGCGGTACTGGACATCAGGTCCTTGAAATCCGGCCCGAGCCCCGGATGTCCGGCCCCTGTAACTAATTCATCCAGAGTCCATTTTTGACATTGTTTAGCTTGTTTTGAAGCTATTGACATCCCCCTTACCACAAAAATACTACCATCACCGTTTGACTCCATCAAAATTTTGAAACTTTGGCATCTTTGCCTAGGGCTTCCACCATAGCCTTCCGTAGCCTAACCAATTTTGTTCCCCGTCATATTTGTGGTTGTTTGAGTTGTGATTTGAGTCTCCTAAGGTGTTTAGGCTACTTAGGGATGGCTTCTTCCTCATCAACCACCACCACCACCATAAATTCCGCATAGGCTTGCCCACCATACACTTCCGCCAATCCAACTTAACCCAATTTTGATTGAGCTTGTTTGAGTTGTGGTTTGTGTCCCCTAAGGTGTTTCGGTTACTCAGGGACCATGCTTCCAACTCCGACACTATGTATAGTACACCACCCTACCCTCCACTTCTGCATTGCGTCTCAAATCCCATCATTGCATTCCTGCAATCCCATTGAGCTTCCACAACCACCACCTCATTCCCGCTACCACCATTTGACATTTGAGATTTTGAGTTCGCGGTTTTTCCGTTTCCTAAGGTGTTTCGGCTACTTAGGGACGAGTCTCCATCATCTTGGTATCTACATCAAGAACACCGCCACTCATCATCACTGCGGACGGTAACCTCCATATCATCTTGGTATTGTGGTATCCCTCCATTGTATATTCACTTGTAATTGCATTGATAACCCCTAGCCCATTTTGCGTCACTTGCCTATCGAGACTAGCCTTTGAGTATTGCCGGCAACGTTACTTGTGCACATTAGTGATCTACACCTTCCATTACATACATACCATACCATATCGGTATCATTTTGGTATCATATCATATCATATCGTGTGCCTCAAGTTTGTTCTCGCATATACATAATTGCTATCTTGGTTTGTGCATTTCGCATTGTGGCCATAAAAAAAAGAATAAGCTTTTAAGCAAAAGAGCAAAGAGCAAAGAAGCTTGTAAGCAAGTGCCATAGCATCATACCACATTGCATATAAGATTGTCATATCCTATCATCTTGGATCATACCACCGGAACATCATACATAGCATACTTGGGATAGAAAGTTGATACATTTTGCATCTTATAGGTTGTGCACAAGTGTCGTATCCGCCTATTGAGCAATCGTGCTAGAGACTCCCTTGAGTTGTGCAACACGAGCGTTTTCCGTGGATTCCACATTTTGTGCTCATTGTTGGTTACATGACCCCATTTATCTATCCGTGTGTGCGTTTCCACGTGCCATTCATTGCTATTGGTCTACTTGTTTCACTTGCGAATTTGTGAATCTCTTTCAACATTATTGACTCTTGCTAACACTTTGCATCAAATTTTTGTGCCACTATCCTCACCAAGCTCCACCATAAGCCTTATTTGTGTAGGTGTGAGAAACTGACAAGAATTGGTACCAATTGTGCTATTTCCTTGTTACATCATTGAGTGATCATTGATCCATCTTCAACATCGGTCAAGGTACATTTGGTATAGGTCTTCTCCTTTCTCCACTCATATTTGCTAGAGTATTGTGATGGATAGGCAAGGCATTTCATCTCCGGTCTTCCACAACAACGACGGCGTGAATAACTATATCACCAAAGCGTCAATCTCCGATCTACAACAACAAATGCAAGGCGCACAATCAAGATTGCGAGAGCGCATCGAGAACCTCTCCATCAAAATTCGTCACTCCGAAGCAAGGAAATGGGACTACATCGACAACAAGCTTTCCGCACAAGGAGGAGCAAGATGCAAGGATGGAGGAGATTCAGACCTTGTTGATCAACCGTTCTTCCCCTTCATCATCCTCAAGGCGGCGACGTTCATGTCACAAGTCTTCGGAGCGCAAAATTGATGCAAGCGCAAGTCGTCCACGTCCACATCTCCATGGCGACCACCATCACGTTCGTGATCCACACCGTCATGAAGGGCAAGTCACCTCCAAGCATCATGTGCACGATGACAATGAATGCCATCGAGCTCAAGCATGACAACGACACCATCATCATGAAGATGCTCGCCAAGCGCAAATTCACAAGTCTCAATAAGCCCTACTTCATGCCAAGTCCAAGCTTCATGAGCAAAAGAGAAGACCGCGAGACGAGCACCACCAAGACGGAGCTACGGCTCCACCAACCACTTCGGCATCTTCTCCAAGTGTTCTCAAGGCATCTTCGCCTTCGGACGTATGACATCTTTGCCTACTTCCCATGAGTTCGCCTACATCGACATCTTCAAATGAGGCGACCACCTACAAGCGAGGGCGACACTTCCATCTTCGGAAGCCCCTCAAGGACGATGGCCGAGCATGGGAAATTCCCATCGGTCATGGAGACGAGCTACGAGGTTGCACATCATATGGGCCTCCAACAACAAGACGATGACAAGAAGCTCGCGCAAGGGCCACCCCCTTCGACCACGGCGACGAGAATGAACCTCTTCAACTACATGAAGACCTCATCCCAAAAGGACTCATTCTCCGAGTCAAGCTACAAGACCGCAAATGAGACCTTATCTTTGGTCTTAGAGGAGAGTGATGATGTGCCATCTTCGGCCTTCATCCATGGCTAGGACTACGACATGATTGAGCATGGAGACATTTGCACCTACATCTCTCCAACACCCACATATGACGAGATGCCCCAATTTCCATGTGAGGAGAGCCACCACCCCATGAGTGAGATGAGTGACTCCACGATACGTGACATTGAGAACATTTCCTATGAGAGGACGAGTGTGACTACCACTAGCCCCACACTTGAGAGCATGCCACACATCCCATGTGAGGTTGAGAGCCATTTGAGTTACTCCACCAACCATACGAGTGAGAGCATCTTACCGGGAGTGTGTGAGGTAGTTGACACGGCACGTGAGGCCACTATGATTTCTAACGACTTAACCTCTACTCTGAGTGTATTTTCTTCTTTGGTGCTAGGTCTCCTACATGATGACATACCTACCCTCGACGAGTCCATACCTCCAACGACAACGATGGCCATGGTGGACGATGGTGCACCCCCCACATGGTTCCATCAAGATGAAGATGACCACGACTTGGTCTTCGACACCTCACCTACAACACTTGAGCGATGCTCCAAAGGTAAAATAGGTGATGGTGTTTCTCTTGTCCCACTAGTGGACTATCTCACCAATGGTTGCTTGCATGAGGTTGATCCACCTATTCCCATGCTTCATCCTAGTGCGAATTACTCAGGTCATGACTTACCCATTTATGATGAATATGATGATGAGCATGTTGATTTGCCTAGTTGTGATGCTATGCTCCATAGGATATCATGTGAAAATTTTATTGGTCACATCATGTTCGACAATCCTTTGAACGTGTCATATGCTATGAGTGAGATCTCCCATATTGCATCATTTCAATCTCAACATCGTAACTATGCATGCCCCATTAAAATAAATCCCATTTGCACTTATGGCATAGATGACGAGATGATGGTCATTGGTTTTTGTTTTTTCATGTGATGATATTTCCATGCTTCCTTCATTTAGAACCAAATATGCTTTGTTTTGGATGTTGTCAATATTCTCCATGTGATGTTTCCATTAATGCTAATGAGGAGACCCCCATAATTTCCTCATACATATTAGGAGATTTTGATGCATTCCATACTTTGCATGATTCTCATAATTGCTTGCACCATATGCATTCCACGCATAACAATGCTCTAGATATTTCCCATGATGCGTTACATAATTTGAGTCTCCATTATGCTATACATAATAACAAACCTCTCATGATGGATGACATGTTTCTATATCATGCATCTCATTCATTTGAGCATTGGATATTTTGTGCTAACCAACACATGCACCTATGCATCATGATGGATGATGTGTACATATACCACGCACACACAGTTTATCCTTTGCCTTTGTTTTGTGTAGGTACTCATGTATACTCGTCAACCTCTCAATCCCAAGAGTTGATGAAACGAGCTCTTGAGAGCAAAGATGACTTGGGATCCCGTGGACTATCCTTACCACCATTCCCTTTGCGCAACGACTTCACGCATTCCTTTTACTTGGCTCTCACACGACTATGGGCTATATATCACTTGTTACCTTGTGCCCATTCTATTGTGTTCACTATGCATGTTGTGCCTCTTTACATGATTTTGCCATGCAATTGTGACCCTTGCTTGCATCTACCCATGATTCACCATTTTACTACTCATATGTGTATTTGCATGCTTGGTGGAGATCCTTGTTGCTATTGCCATGTTTACCATGTGCCTCATGCTATTGTTGCTTGTTGTGTTGGGAGAGTCATGATGTCCCATTGATATTTACATATGGCCTCTAACCAATACATTGATGATATTTTGCGCATATCTTGCTTTCATGCTTGTGCTATGTCATGTGAATTATTCATGCACACTATTTGCACCCATGACATGCTTGACATGATCTCTTCTAGTATGTTGCATCTTCGCACTACTAGCCTGCTTGACTTGATCACTATGATTGCTTGCTTTGTCGCACCACCCATTTTCCATTCTTACTCGCTTTCTTGGGTTGATGACATATATGTTCATGCCTCTCACATGATACATCTTGTTCATTGTCGCTTGCCTCTAATTGTTGCATCTATGCTTATTGATCTCGGAGACTTGTACATATTACTTGTGATGCATGCTTGTTTACTTGAGCCTATTGTATTTGGTTGTTCTCGCATCATATGCCTCCATACTATCAAATGCTCCCTTGTCCTTTCTTATGATGAGCATGATGCATACACTTGTTGGGTATGTTACCACATGAATGATAGGTTTTGCACTTCTGCTAACCTCATTTGTTTTTTCCAAGTGTTTGTTATGTTCTTTCGTTTTGAAGGATTCACAAGGTGGTACCATCATGAGACAACTTGCTCATGTGAAGGCGTACACGATGTGCGACACTAACATTTTATACATTCTCATAAAGGTGGCCTCTTTCCCTTTGAGCCATCTTCACTTATGCATATTGGATGGGTCACTCTTTCATTGTTGCTTCCTTCTTCTTGTCTACATGATACACCTATTGGATGGAGGACCGACATTGGAGATGGACCCTATGGACCTTGAAGTTGAGGAGTGCCACGACATCGAGCTTTGGTGCAACACCACCCATAACAAATTTGCATCTTATACATTGATTGACTCATATTATGATTGCCTTGTTGCATCTTGTCTTTCTATGTCATCCATGATATATGAGCTTGTACATTTCCTTAGCAAATTTGTTGTGATCTTCCTTGATGGCATATTCATACATCATGATCTTATTGCCTACCATCAATTGCATGATCACATCACATTAAGCATCCATTACCATATTCATGCTATTGATAAACCGTCTCACTATGACATCATTTTGCACCATGGTTGCATTGATCATATTCACAACACATTTGTGTGCATAATGAATGTTTTTCCTCCCATGAATGCTTTGCATACCATTCCATATCTTTTGGATAAGATTCATGCACCTTGTCATGCTCAATCTTGTCGCACGGACTCATTCTTGCATGATGGACACTTTGTGTGCGCTAACCATTGTATTTCCGAGTGTCATTTGTGTTTGCTCTTTTTGCATGTGTACCACTCCGAAGACACCTTGGATTACTTGTGTAGGATCGAAAGTATGTCTAGAGGGGGGTGATTAGACTACTTGATCAATTAAAAATCTATCCTTTTCCCAATTTAAGTCTTTGGCAGATTTTAGCTAACTTAGCACAAGTCAAGCAATCTTAACACAATTCAAGCAAGCATGCAAAGAGTCTATGAGCAGCGGAAAGTAAAGCATCCGACTTGGAAGAATGTAGAGGGAAGGGTTTGGAGAATTCAAATGCAATTGGAGACACGGATGTTTTTGTCGTGGTTCCGATAGGTGGTGCTATCGTACATCCACGTTGATGGAGACTTCAACCCACGGAGGGTAAAGGTTGCGCGAGTCCATGGAGGGCTCCGCCCATGAAGGGTCCACGAAGAAGCAACCTTGTCTATCCCATCATGGCCATCGCCCACGAAGGACTTGCCTCACTAGCGGTAGATCTTCACGAAGTAGGCGATCTCCTTGCCCTTACAAACTCCTTGGTTCAACTCCACAATCTTTGTCGGAGGCTCCCAAGTGACACCTAGCCAATCTAGGAGACATCACTCTCCAAGAAGTAACAAATGGTGTGTTGATGATGAACTCCTTGCTCTTGTGCTTCAAATGATAGTCTCCCCAACACTCAACTCTCTCTCTCTCACAGGATATGGATTTGGTGGAAACAAGATTTGAGTGGAAAGCAAATTGGGAAGGCTAGAGATCAAGATTCATATGGTAGGAATGGAATATCTTGGCCTCAACACATGAGTAGGTGGTTCTCTCTCAGAAAATGTGTATTGGAAGTGTAGGTATGTTCTGATGGCACTCTCCACAAATGAAGAGTGGGTGGAGGGGTATATATAGCCTCCACACAAAAACTAACCATTACACAATTTACCAATCTCGGTGAGACCGAATTGAAAAACTCGGTCAGACCGATTTAGCAAACCTAGTGACCGTTAGGGTTTTCGGTGGGACTGAGATGCAACTCGGTAGGACCGATATGGTTAGGGTTAGGGTATAACGTAATCTCGGTGTGACCGATTACACAAACTCGGTGAGACCGATTTTGGTAATAAGCTAACCAGCGAGTTGGTCAGGTAAACTCGGTGGGACCGATCGCTCATTTCGGTGGGACCGAAATGTTACAAAAGGGAAACAGAGAGTTTACATTGCAATCTAGGTGGGACCGATCGCTCATCTCGGTAGGACCGAAACGTTACGAAGGGAAACAGAGAGATTACAACCCCATCTCGATGTGACCGAAATCCATATCGGTGAGACCGATTTGCCTAGGGTTTGTGGCAGTGGCTATGACGTTTGAAACTCGGTGGCGCCGGATAGAAAGAATCGGTGGGGCCGAGTTTGACTTTTGGTTTAGGTCATATGTGGATGTGGGAAGGTAGTTGAGGGTTTTGGAGCATATCACTAAGCACTATGAAGCAAGAACCTCATTAAACAACACCTCATCCCTCCTTGATAGTATTGGATTTTCCTATAGACTCAATGTGATCTTGGATCACTAAAATATAAAATGTAGAGTCTTGAGCTTTGAGCTTGAGCCAATCTTTTTGTCCTTAGTATTTTGAGGGGTCCACTTTCCTCATCCATGCCATGCCATTCATTGAGCTTTTCCTGAAATATTAATCTTGGAATAGCATTAGCTCAATGAGCTATATGTTGTTAGGAATTACCAAAACCACCTAGGGATAGTTACACTTTCAATCTCCCCCTTTTTGGTAATTGATGACAACATATAGATCAAAGCTTCGACAAATGATAGCAAGAGTTAAAAACATTGTCGCTTTGAGAAGTATGTGAAAAGCAAGAGCTCCCCCTAAATTTGTGCATAGTTTATGATTTGCTTTG
Organism: Triticum aestivum; assembly: GCF_018294505.1. Classification (NCBI taxonomy): domain Eukaryota; kingdom Viridiplantae; phylum Streptophyta; class Magnoliopsida; order Poales; family Poaceae; genus Triticum; species Triticum aestivum. The sequence continues at coordinate 335,090,645 of NC_057800.1, read as the reverse complement.
GACTGCAAATGCACAGAGAATTAGGCTCATGGGTTACTCTTCCATGTCACATACATCTTGGTGGAGCGCTCAAAATGATAATAATTAAATACATGCACTCATCACCAAGCAAACTGAATGATCATATAGGGATAAAATGATAATGTCATCCAACAAGCATTAAGGTAGCATATGATGAAACACACGTGATCATCCAAGTATCACAGACAGAAAGTATCTCAAACAAGCAAAGCAAATAAAGTTCAACCACCAAAGCAAGAGAGAATAAAAAGCAACGCTCTCTCTCGAAGCCTATGATCTATACATTTTTCTCCCCCTTTGGCAACAAGTTACCAAAAAGTTCCTAGAAAATGCATAGCACTAAAACGTCTCTCAGGCTTGGTCTTCAGGTGGTGGTGTCCGGATAACTCCAAGAACGAAGGCTTCAGTCAAAGTAGATGGAGCTGATGGAGTAGGTGCTGGAGTTGGTGGCACTAAAGCTGTAGCTAGTGCAGATGAAGTGGCTCTGGTGTTTGGAACAGGCACTGCAGCAGACCTCTGAGCTCTAGGCACTCTGGGAAATGCATCAGTGGTTGTCTTGCCCTTCCTCTCCTGCATATCCTCCTGAAGTTGCTCCACAAGAGACTGGATCTCAGTTACCTTCACATCCAAGTCATAGAACTTTTGCTCCATGATCCTCTCCAAGCTCTCCTGGTTTTGAGTCAGGGTGGCCAGTCCCTTGTCAATCCTTAGAGTGGAGGAAATCAAGTAGCCAAGCTGATCTTGCTTGCTCTTTAGAAGATACTGAGATGCTTCTTCAGTAGTTGGCATCCTTGCAGCCTTTTCAGCCTTTGCCTTCTCCTTCTTGGCTTGTGCGTGCACAGAAGATGGTTCATTTTCATCCATCACAACAGCGTTGTCCTCAAATTCTAGGTAGATGGGCAGGTGCTCCTTGTCCAGCAGATATGTGCCTGTGCCCATCTTGGAGTTAATCAGCTCCTGGATCTGTGGGGCATACCCACAACTCCTCTTCTGATCTGCAGCTGTCCTCTTGATAGTTTCAACTATAAGGCTCATGACTTTGAACTTCCGTGGGACATCAAAGATATGAAGCAAGTTTATTGCATGGCCTCTGATCATCCTATGATCACCTGACTTCGGCAAGAGAGTGTGCCTGAGGATCCAGTTGATAGTAGGCAAGCTTGACAGAAGATAATGTACAGATCCAAACTTATGTGTCTCAAGAGTAGCATCTGTGATCTCCTTGTACAGGTGTGCCATGGAGTTGTGATCCTTCTTCTTCTTGGCATAGACATCCAAGTCATCTTCACTCTCTTTTGGAGCACTGATCAACTTTGCCCATTCTACAACTGTTGACTGGTACCTCGTACCTTCAGACATCCAGACAATCCTTCCTTCTGGGTAGAAGTGAGCTGTGGAGTAGAACTGCATGATGAGCTCATCATTCCATTTTGTGAGCTTCTGAGCCACAAACTCATCGACTCCACACGCCTTGAAACTGTCATACACACCTGGATAATGTTCATCATTCTCCCTAATGTACTCCCAGTCGACCCATCTCATGTCACACACTATGGGCTTCTTGTCAAGCAAGATGGTCTCATAGAAATCCTGTTGTTCCTTTGTATGGAACCTGTAGTCCACAGCAGTCCTTCTCCTGGTGGCATATGGATCAGACTCTCTCCATAGCCTCAGACCTGAGTCCTTCTTGATCTTCATGTTCTCAGCAACTGGATGAGCATCATTGTGATCTGGGATTTTTGGTTTAACTTCCTCAAGACATGTGACTCATCATCTTCTTCTTCTATTTCGGCTTCAGGCACTGGGGCCTTGTTCTTCTCCTCAGCAGGGATGTCCCTGGTGCTCCTCTTTGGTTTTGGCTTTGGAGCCGGAGCAGCAGCCTTAGGAGCAGTCTTAGGCTTAGATGGAACAACCCCTGCCCTGATGGCATCACCCATAAGCTTCTGAGCTTTGGGTGCTGGTGCAACATCTTCTTCCTCTTCCTCTTCAGAATCTCTCATGATTGAGGATCTCCCAAGCACTCTAGCAGTGGTCTTTTTTACCCTCTCTTTCCTCTTCTTCTCTGCCATAACCTGCTCTTTGGGTGCAGATCCCAAAGTCTCTTGAGTAGATGATCTGGCGTTAGACATTGGAATTCTCTTGGCAGGAACCTTTTGCTTCATGCCTGGCTTGGTGGCAGCAGCTGTGCCATATTCCTTCTTTAGCACTTTTCTTTTTGAGGTGGTTTCTTCTTCCTCAGCCACATAGTCCTCATCCTCTGACTCTGAAGTTCTTTTCTTGCTGGCCCTGGTGGCAGCTTTGGGTAAGTTGCTTGGGGTGCTCCTGCTACCATCATCTGAGCTACTCGAGGGACTAGTGCCCTCACTCAAGTGAACCTGCTCCACTGACTTGTTCTGGCCGTCACTCTAATCAGACATATTGCAAACATTGACAGCAGACCCTATGAATAGATATCGATGAGATAGAGTAGATAAGCATTACAAAATGCAGAGGTTTTTGCAAAAGAATGAGTCAAAAACTTAGTTTTAGTTTTCCACAGAAAGCATTTCGGATCAACCGATTTGTAAACTCGGTGATACCGAAGCAGCTGTTGGAACCTAAACTAGTGAACTCGGTCAAACCGAGTCACAGTTCGGTGGCACCGAGACTTCTGGGGTTTAACAGAGTCCTGAACTCGGTCACACCGATTTGCAATTCTCGGTCAGACCGAGAATCACATGTGCAATGGCCTTAGCCGAATCGGTGGTACCGAGTTCCACAACTCGGTGGGTCCGAGAGGTTTCGGCGGAAGCCTAACCCTAAATTTTCAAATCATCTCTAATCTACGGAGTGTTTTGGCTGGATAGAATGATCTCAATCGTGGCAAGATACATGGCGAACACAATGTGCTAGGAATCAGATAGGGATAGCACAGTGATCGAGTTCATACCCTAGTTCGGCAATGAACTCGCTACGGCGGCAACATCGGGGTTGATTCCCGTTGACGGCGGCGGAGACCAGCGGCAGGAGGTGGCTGCCAACGAGGAGGACGATCTGGAGACCCTGGAGGCAGAGCAGGCTAAGCGCGGGTCGAGGAGGTTCAGAAAGTTTTCCAAAATTTTACTCGTGGATATATATAGCCTGACCCTGTCGGTGTGACTGAGTGGAACAACTCGGTGGCACCGAGATTCATAACTGCAAGCAATTACTGAAACTCGGTGTGACCGAAAAGTTCAAATCGGTTGCACCGAGATTGAAAACCTCTATTGACTTAGTGATCTCAGTATGACCGAAATGGGTGAATCGGTCAGACCGAAATGCACAAAGAAGTTTTGGAAGTTTAAGTCTATGGCGTATCGGGGACTCCGAGTGCTCCTCACACAGAGTGGTTCGAATCTAACTTGATCAAATTTTGTGATGCAACATGAACAGAGTTTGAGACGAGAAAAGCATAGATAGCTAGAGAAGGTTCTTAGGCATTCTTGTCCATCCACTTGGCCAAAAGAAAAGGAAACCAAACAATCAAAACAACAAGTGGATGTCCTCGAGTGAGTAAATTATGCAACCAACATGCTCACACAATAAAATGACAAATGAAATATGTGGCAAAGCATGCACAAACAATTCTAGCATCTATCAAGCAATTGGCGATGACTAGGTCATCTATATATGAGTATATTGACTTAGGAGTCAAATGAGAACATTTGATCATAGGTCATACTCATCGTTTAAGCACAAGTGGGGTTACCACTTTTACATAAAGCGTTGTTGTGTTCACACCATTAGAGTTGCTTTAACTCAATTGTTAGAGTAAAGCTCCCCCTAGATGTGAGATCCCCCCTAAGAGGGATAAACTAACCTTGGGTTTTGTCGATGATGACTTCATGTAGGTGTTGAAGATGTGGATGCTCTATGTTGATGTAGATCATTTGGAGCTATCCTTTGGAGTGAGTTGCACTTTCAATACCTACACGGGTTAGTCCCACAAGGAACAAACAAGGATATCCATAGACATAGAGTGATGCACACACAAGATGATGTCTATGAAAGCTTTAGGTTACCTTGTCCCTTGTCTTACCAACAAGAGGGTTTGTGACTCCTTGAACTAGTGCAAGATGTGGAAGTTGATTGCACTTGTTCTTGCCAAAATGATAAGAGTGAAGTATGTTGGCGAAGTCACCCTCAAGAACTCTCTAGTTCTTCTTCTTCGGGATCCACACCATCTTGATGGGAATCCTCGGAGTTGTAGTTGTACTCGATGAAGTGGAACTTGATGTAGTCTTGGGAACCCACTTGACCAAGGCCTTAGGAGCTTCTTCAAATGCATCAATTTCCTCTTGAAGCTTGTCCTTGCCTTTTTGCTTGTGGTCTTGTGGTGGAAGATCATCTTGAGCTTGTGTCCCTTTGGATGAAGTAGGATCATACTTCTCTTGTTGAGGAACAAACTTCGTCTTGGGGTATTGATCTTCTTCCCACTCAACTCCATTGGCATTGAACTTTCGTTCAAAACCAATACCTTGATTCTTCCGGTGCCTTCCTTGCTTGCGTACAATTTCCTCGAATTGCTTACTCCCGGCAAGGCTCTTGTAAACACCTTTCTCTATAATTCCCTTCAATAAGCTATTTTCTTGCTCAAGTGTAACTTGGCTAAGAGAATCATTAGTGGAATCAAGAGAACTACTAGAAGCAACAACATTGGATTTAGCATGATTATTGTTACTACTAGAAGAAGAATCTTTCTTGTTCTTGTTACTAGACTTGACTTGAGGCATGTAAGTGGATAAGAGTAAACGCTTGGCAATGTAAGAAGAACTTTTCTTGCGAAGATCATCATTGATTGCCTTTAAGAACTCATGCTCTTGCTCAAGGTTGAGCTTTTCAAAACGTAATTTCTCATGAGTCCTTAAAAGTTCTCGATGATCTCCTAAGATAGTTTCATGAGCTAACTTAAGAGTGTTTAGTTCTTTAGTTAGAGACTCAATCTTCTCCTTATCATTGTCATTCGTTTCATCATAGTATTCATCACTATAGTTGTCAACAAGTAACTCATCATCACCTAACAAGTCATCTTCATCACTATTGAAATCAACATACTCGGGGTGTGATACCTTTGGACCTTTGGCCATGAAGCATCTTCCAATTCCTTCATTTGGTGAATCAAATATGTCGTAGGAGTTGGTTGACACAAGTGCTAGTCCGGCAACACCTTCATCTTGAGTATATTCGGAGTCGGAGTGATAGCTTCTCTCGGAGTCATTGTCGGAGTCGGAGCCGGATACCCATTCACCAACATGAGCTTGATGTCTTCGTTTTGTGTAGCTCCTTGATGACTTGTCCTTCCTTTCCGAATCCTTGCTTCTCCGAGAGGGTCTTCGTTCATATCGATCATCCCTACTCCTTCTCTCCCTTGATGGTGATTCTTCTCTTCTACTTCTTCTTTTGGGAGAATCTTCTCTTCTCTTGTGGGGAGCCGTACACTCATTGGAGTAGTGTCCGGGTCTTCCACAATTGTAGCAGTTTCGCTCTCGACTAGAAGATCTTTTGTCATTGTAGGACCTTGACTTGGAACTTCTCTCCTTGCTTCTACTCTTGTAGAACTTGTTGAAGTTCTTCACCATTAGGCTCAATTCTTCATTGAAGGTTTGTTTCTCACTTGATGATGTGGGGGCTTCACATGAGGCTTTGTAAGCACCACTTGACTTGTTATGGAGCTCCTCCTTATCCTTGAGTGACATCTCATGAGCAACAATTCTTCCAATGACTTCCGTTGGCTTGAGATCTTTGTAATTTGGCATCATTTGGATCAATGTGCATACGGTATCGTATTTTCCATCCAAGGCTCTTAGGATCTTCTTGATGATGAATTTGTCGGTCATCTCTTCACTTCCTAAGCCGGCAATCTCATTTGTGATAAGAGCAAGCCTAGAGTACATTTCAGCGACACCTTCACCATCCTTCATTTTGAACTTGTCAAGTTGACTTTGAAGCACATCCAACTTGGATTCCTTGACGGAGTCGGTACCTTCGTGCATATCAATCAAAGTATCCCAAATTTCCTTTGCATTCTCAAGACGGCTGATTTTGTTGAATTCTTCGGGGCACAATCCGTTGAAGAGGATATCACAAGCTTGAGCATTGTATTGTAGCATCTTCAACTCGTCCGCGGTAGCTTCACGATTCGGTTCTCTCCCATCAAAGAATTCACCTTGCAAGCCAACACACACAATAGCCCAAACGGCGGGGTTATGTCCAAGAATATGCATTTTCATCTTATGCTTCCAACTAGCAAAATTAGTGCCATCAAAGTAAGGACCTCTACGGTGATAATTTCCCTCGCTAGACGCCATACTCTCCTAGGTTGTGAAACCAAGGCTATGACCACCAAAAGCTATGGAAATCAAAGCAAATGGAGACCAAAGCTCTGATACCACTTGTAGGATCGAAAGTATGTCTAGAGGGGGGGGTGATTAGACTACTTGACCAAATAAAAATCTATCCTTTTCCCAATTTTAGTCTTTGGCAGATTTTAGCTATCTTAGCACAAGTCAAGCAATCTTAACACAATTCAAGCAAGCATGCAAAGAGTCTATGAGCAGCGGAAAGTAAAGCATGCAACTTGCAAGAATGTAAAGGGAAGGGTTTGGAGAATTCAAACGCAATTGGAGACACGGATGTTTTTGTCGTGGTTCCAATAGGTGGTGCTATCGTACATCCACGTTGATGGAGACTTCAACCCACGGAGGGTAACGGTTGCGCGAGTCCACGGAGGGCTCCACCCACGAAGGGTCCACGAAGAAGCAACCTTGTCTATCCCATCATGGCCATCGCCCACGAAGGACTTGCCTCACTAGCGGTAGATCTTCACGAAGTAGGCGATCTCCTTGCCCTTACAAACTCCTTGGTTCAACTCCACAATCTTTGTCGGAGGCTCCCAAGTGACACCTAGCCAATCTAGGAGACACCACTCTCCAAGAAGTAACAAATGGTGTGTTGATGATGAACTCCTTGCTCTTGTGCTTCAAATGATAGTCTCCCCAACACTCAACTCTCTCTCACAGGATATGGATTTGGTGGAAAGAAGATTTGAGTGGAAAGCAACTTGGGGAAGGCTAGAGATCAAGATTCATATGGTAGGAATGGAATATCTTGGCCTCAACACATGAGTAGGTGGTTCTCTCTCAGAAAATGTGTATTGGAAGTGTAGGTATGTTCTGATGGCTCTCTCCACAAATGAAGAGTGGGTGGAGGGGTATATATAGCCTCCACACAAAAACTAACCGTTACACACAATTTACCAATCTCGGTGAGACCGAATTGAAAAACTCGGTCGGACCGATTTAGCAAACCTAGTGACCGTTAGGATTTTCGGTGGGACTGAGATGCAACTCGGTAGGACCGATATGGTTAGGGTTAGGGCATAACGTAATCTCGGTGTGACCGATTACACAAACTCGGTGAGACCGATTTTGGTAATAAGTTAACCAGAGAGTTGGTCAGGTAAACTCGGTGGGACCGATCACTCATTTCGGTGGGACCAAAATGTTACAAAAGGGAAACAGAGAGTTTACATTGCAATCTCGGTGGGACCGATCGCTCATCTCGGTAGGACCGAAACGTTACGAAGGGAAACAGAGAGATTACAACCCCATCTCGATGTGACCGAAATCCATATCGGTGAGACCGATTTGCCTAGGGTTTGTGGCATTGGCTATGACGTTTGAAACTCGGTGGCGCTGGATAGAAAGAATCGGTGGGGCCGAGTTTGACTTTTAGTTTAGGTCATATGTGGATGTGGGAAGGTAGTTGAGGGTTTTGGAGCATATCACTAAGCACTATGAAGCAAGAACCTCATTAAACAACACCTCATCCCTCCTTGATAGTATTGGTTTTTCCTATAGACTCAATGTGATCTTGGATCACTAAAATATAAATTGTAGAGTCTTGAGCTTTGAGCTTGAGCCAATCTTTTTGTCCTTAGTATTTTGAGGGGTCCACTTTCCTCATCCATGCCATGCCATTCATTGAGCTTTTCCTGAAATATTAATCTTGGAGTAGCATTAGCTCAACGAGCTATATGTTGTTAGGAATTACCAAAACCACCTAGGGATAGTTGCACTTTCAACTTGGATTGCGCCATGTCTTCCACTTCGTCCAACTACAAGTCCGTCCACAACAACGGTTTCCATGGTGATGAGGTTTTCGATCCGAGGTCGGATCTTTCCCAAGGGACGGGAGATGATGCGGAGCATCCTACGATCATCCCCATGTACACTCAAGCATATGCCTTCGGACCTAAGGTAAACTCGCTCCTTTCCTAATCTTCCCTTTCCGCACGTAAGACATGGATGCTACTTCAAGCGCGGACCTTGTGCATACTCAGGTACACCCGAGGAGACCATGGAGAGCCCACGGACCAAGGCCAAGCGTGCACGGAAGTGAAGGAAGGAGAAGAAATAACGGCCAGCTGCTACAGCGGCCGAACATCCGGCTCTAGCCCGGACATCCGGCCCGACCCCCGGAAATCCGGCATCGGCCATCCAGAGAGCACCGCAAAGGTCCAGCGCAGCCCGGACATCACCCCGGACATCCGGCTCCTCCCGAAGCCCCGGACATCCGGCCCCCTTCGCCCAGAAATTCAGCCCCTCCATCACCGAATGCATCTAGAACCGACCCCGCCAGCCCAGACTTCCGGCCCCTCTAGCCCGGACATCCGGCACCTGTCTGTGCACAGTGAACAGGCCAAGGGCCCATTTATCCCCCTCTCACTTACCCCTTCGTGGGCTAACACTATATGTAGACCCCTCCTCCTCCTAGTTAGGGTTAGCATTGTGATAGCTCATATTAGAGATAGAGCTTCACTCATCCACATCGGATCTACTCCACGAGAGAGTTTGCGGCCCCTCTACAGAGAAGATCCACATTGGATTCAAGACCTCCTCACGAAGAAGACCATCAAGTGCTCCTCACTAAGAAGAACCAGTTACCTCTTGTATCGTCCCTTGTTGATCATGGATCATGTATCTCCCTTTGTGATCATGGATCTAACACATGTGTGATCGTTCTTGTTGTTTTGAGTGATTCTCTCGTGTTTCCCCTTGTGTTTCCCCTCGTGTTTCCCCTCGTGTTCTTCATCTTCTTCACGGGATCCGCTCCTTTCATGAAAGATCGGCCATCTAGGGTTCCACCCTACATCAGAATCCTCTTGGTACACCTAGCATTTCAGAAGGTTTCCATGCAAAGATGTCCCGATTCTCCTTGATGAACTCGATGAGCGTGCTTTCCTATTTAGGATCCATGTTAGCCCCTATTGTGAACTGCTGAGATGAGTCGCCAGGGACAAAGTCAACATGTTTAGTATCATCAACCGACTTCAACTTCAACAGAGGGTATTGCTTTGTGGTGGGCTTCTTCAAAGGGGTCATATCAGCCGGGTCAACATTATCCATATAAAACTTAAGCTCCTCAGTAGTGCAGGCTAATTCAGCATAGGCAGCATCACCTTCCTCACAGTCCAATGCATTTTTTCGATCACCATGGATTGTAATCGTGCCTTTAAGCCCTGGCATTTTAAGCTACAAATAGAGATAACAAGGTTGTGCCATAAACCTGGCATAAGCCGTCCGTCCAAACAAGGCGTGATAAGGGCTCTTGATTTTAACCACTTCAAACCATAGCGTCTCTGCTTTGTAATCATAGTCTTCGCCATAAGCCACTTCCAAGGCAATCTTCCCATCTAGATATGCCGACTTGCCAGGCACTACACCATGAAAAACTATAGAAGAGGGCTTAAGCTCCTTATCAGTCAAATTCATCCGACAAAAGGTATCAAGGATATTGATACTACTGCCACCATCCATGGGCACTTTAGTGAATTTATAACCTCCAATTGGAGGGGCTACCACCAATGCTAGTTGACCCGGATTGTCAACCCGGAGCAGGTGATCTTCTTGACACCATGTTATTGGACGCTCTGACCATCACAAGTATTGAGGTACCGCCGGCTCAATTGCACTGACTGCACGCTTATGAACCTTCTGATCTCTCTTGCAAAGACTTGTGGTGAAAACGTGATACTGGCCATCGTTGAGCTGCTTTGGATTACTCTGGTATCCTGACTGATGCTGCTGGTTACCCTGACCAGACTGTTGGCTATAACCACCCTGGTTGCCTTGTCCTTGATATCCAGAAGTTGAGCTGCCACCATGAAAACCGGGCTCCTGTGAGTCAGATCCTGACCCGCCAGGCGGGCCATTATTGTTGCCATGATTCTGACTCAAGCTGGAATTCTTGTACTCTCTCATGATAAAACAATCCTTCCAAGCGTGAGCCGCTGGTTTATTGGGCAGACTATGTTTTGGGCAAGGTTCGTTCATCATCGCCTCGAGATTAAACCTTGGTCCTCCAAAGGCCTACTTACCATTGCCATTACGGCGCTGGTTTTTATATCCAGTGTTGGTGTTAGCTACCAGATCTGACCCGCCATCAGGTTGTCTGCGCTTACCACCATTACCCTGGCTAGGACCATTATGCCCTGTCACGTTCTGCTATGGACACTTACCATTACCACTCTTCTTTCCCTTGTTAGATTTTTGATCATCAGATCCAGGATCCTTGGTGGTGTTAGAGTCGGCATATTTGATGAGAGCCCCCATGAGCTCTCCCATGTCACTATAGTGACGCTTAAGCCGCCCAAGCTTCTGCTTACGGGGGGTAAAGTGACAATTCTTTTCCAGAATGAGAATGACAGAGCCTGCCGCAACATTATCCGACGAGTGGATAATAGCTGAGAACCGGCGAACGCAATGGTGGGCCGACTCATCCTCTCGCTGCACGCAGTTGTCTAGATCAATAATCAATAGAGAATGCTTACATGTTCCTTTGAAATTCTGAATGAACTGTGCCTTTAACTAGGCCCACGAATTGGTAGAATTGACGGGTAATCCTTTCAACCAGGTACGAGCCAGTCCATCAAACATCATGGTGAACTACTTGGGGCATACACCATCATTAAAATCTAGCATCTCGATAGCTAGCTCATAGCTCTCAATCCAAGCCTTGGGTGGAAGATCGGCTATGTAATTAGGCACCTTACGAGGGCCCTTAAAATCCTTGGGCAAACGTTCATTGCGTAGAGCCAGTACTAGACACGGCACACCAACTGTCCTGGAAGTCATCCTAGCCTCCACAGATGCCGAAGGGTTTACTAGAAACTACTGATGAGCCCCTAATTGAGCCGCCAATTCCGCCTCATGACGGGCTCTAACCTAATACACAAGGGCTTGAGCATTATTCATCATATTGTCATCTCTGGGCGGGTTATGCCCATGAGGCGGGTCATCATTACGAGGCGGGTTACGACGCCGGTCACTGCTGGAAACCATCATTTATTCAATGAGCCGGCTATAGCTTCCACTTGGGCGGGGAGTTGAGTGGACACGCTCACAACTATATGAATAAGCCTCCTGCTGTGCTATAGCCGTCTGAAGAAGCTCCACCGCATTCCGGGTCTCTATCGCCGCTGGTGACTTGCCTTCGATCGGGATAGCTGCCAGCTGTGTGGCTCCTGCTATCATGTTATCCACTAGGTTAGAATAATGGCCAGAAGGTGTCGGTACCCGCTAAGGAGGGGTCAGATCCCTATGGGGTGGGTCTGGCACACGAGGCTGAGCCGCCACTCCAGTCCCCGGCGCCTCAGCGACCCGGGTTACACCAGGCGGGTTACTCGTTCTTTCCCGAAGTGTGTTAAAAAGATTTCGTCCCTCTAACTGTGAAGGTAGGCGGCTCTGGTGCCTCCTTCGAAGAACATCATTTGACGCATTCTGATCCGAACTCAGACGAAAAGCTTCTGCTCTTATCGCTGTGATTCGGCCTCTAATGAAGCCCGCTCTGTCGCCATCCTAGCCACCTCGTCTCGCACCTTTGCAACCTCTGCAATATGTTGTGCTTGATTTGCTGGAGTTACCTCAATAGCTAACAGATTTGGCAAAGCATCCAAGAGCTCAAATAAGACTTGAGGCAGCGGCCGTACTAAGCCGCTCGCCCTAGCTGTCGCTGCAGCAGTTGAGCTAGATGTCGTAGCCGCGGTCGTTGATGAATTTACGATTGGTTGCGTACCAGCCATAAAGATAGCAGCCCTACTCGGCGGCTCATAGGGGTCCAGAATACTATCACCATCAGAATAACCCCCAAGCCCGCCATCCAAAAGCCGATAGATTGACTCTTCTCCTATTGAGGACTCATCACCTGAATAGATGGTCGTCTCTCCACCAGATGCAGAACCTTCCACAAGATCTGCCCTATGAACAAAGCCCACAAAGATGTGCTTCCGACCGGGTTGACCCCTGGTGGGTCGCGTGCACTGAGCCGTCTCAATGATGTCGGTCCATGCGTCCGGCTCAGGTTCTGACTCGCTGATGTTGCCGATGAAGACGTGAATTCCGCCAAAGGGGACCCAGCACCCATACTCGATTGAGTCGGCCTCGGGGCCCCAGCCAGCGTCGTCGATGTAGATCTTACCGCGGCGACTCTTGGCCACCTGGCCCACGGCGTATCATTCAATCCGTGAGAAGCTTCCCTTCAAGAACTCGAAGCCACCATGCTCTGGCCCCATGGTGGGCGCCAACTATCGTGGAGTTAACATGGAAGATGCCCTTGTGAAAGGACTTAGGTGTGGAGCCATCGCTACATAGGGTAGCTCAAAGGGGTGGAGCGGGACAAAGGACACAAGAATTTACCCATGTTCGGCCCCTCACAACGAGGGAAAGCTTACGTCCTGCTTCCTATTCTGTTGCTTGAGTTTCAATTACAAGGGAGCGATTACGCCTAATCTAGCTATTGATCAGTTATTTCTTGAGTTAAGCCGGCGCCGGGTCTCGCATCTATATACACAGGTCAAAGCCCGATGGCTTACAAGAGTCCGAGCCGGATCATAGAACGTGACCGTCTCAGTTTCTAAATCATTGCGCCTTACCAGAAAAGTCATCATCGGCCGGCTGATACTTCCGGGTCTTGGGCCGTCACTAAGCCCTCTTCTTAAGCCGCCGTCTTCTTGGGCCTTCTTCATATTAAATCACCGACGGTGTAACCCGGCCCCTCCTGGGTGGGTCACACCTCGAGGTTATATCCCCAACACAATGTTATCACCGATCCAATGCCTACGAGCTTTTCACATATTGTACTTGCTAAGATACTACTATTGTTACTACTATTACAACGGCTACAAAACTATTTCTACTACTGTTATTGTTACCGTTATTGTCGTTGCTACTGTTATCATACTGTCATACTACTGTGCTACTGATCACTCTATTGTTGATATTTAGTCTCTAGGTGTGGTTGAATTGACATCTCAACTGCTAATACTTACAAATATTCTTGGGCTCCCCTTGTGTCGAATCAATAAATTTGGATTGAATACTCTACCCTTGAAAATTGTTGCAATCCCCTATACATATTGTACGAGCTTTTCACATATTGTACTTGCTAAGTTACTACTGCTGTTACTACTGTTACAACTACTACAAAATTATTTCTACTACTATTATTGTTACCATTACTGTCATTGCTACTATTATCAAACTATCATACTACTATGCTACTGATCACTCTGCTATAGATATTTAGTCTCTAGGTGTGGTTGAATTGACAACTCAACTGCTAATACTTACAAATATTCTTGGGCTCCCCTTGTGTCGAATCAATAAATTTGGGTTGAATACTCTACCCTCGAAAACTGTTGTGATCCTCTATACTTGTGAGTTATCAAGACCTTTTTTGTCGCCATTTACATGGACCATAGATATATTTGCTGAGTCACATGGGATTTATATCTGTTGATCACTATGAAGTGTAGTGACCCGACCCGATAAGAGTCGAAGTCTCTGTTCTTATCGTGCTAGTCCCTGGATCGACTTACTAGCACACACAATACTCGGTGAAATAACATATATAACACACATGTCTTTATTACATTGATAGTCCATGAGCAATACAAATTTATTGCAAGATATGGCATAATGCCAAATAAAAAAATACTCTAGAAGCAAAGTAGTAAATGAGTCCGTAAACTCCATAAGCAAAGGTTGAGTGTAGAACATCGACTTATCACACCATAATCCTCGTCGGATATATCTGCAATATGATAAGTTGCAGCCATATAGGTCAGTATATTGAATGTACCGACAAGTCACATCATGAGTGTAATGAACCTACTTCTACATGCAATTTGGCTGGTGGAAAGCTCTAAGTTTTTAATTTTGCGCAAAGCTAGTTTTTCCCTAGTGCAAAAGATATTATTCTACTACTACAAAATAGCATAGGATGAGTTGGCAACCCAACTCAATCTATCCCCAAAGTTTATTAAAAACACAAATGATTTAATTAAGGGTGATGAGATCTCCCGGAATTTCCACTACTACATGCTCAAGTTGTCTGTAACCGGGACATGGCTAATCGATTAGGTTGACACTCTGCAGAGGTTGCACACTTTTCCCGACAAGACTCGACCACCTCCATGATCGGAAGATCGAGAGATAGTCTTTCGAAAGTATTCCCCCTTAACCCACGGATAGGCCCGTACACCTACATATTCTACATCATCTAGCCTATCCTGGAAGAGCTCACACTATCTACTCAACTAAGCCAGAGCCCATATTGGCTTGTGGCTGCACACGTAATCTTCTAGACGTGAAAATATGTTTGATCCCTTTGATCCTGAGCGGATGGACCACTATTGTTGCACCACCATGGATTTCCCATGCATGCTACCACTTTACTTTGCCACCATTCAAACCAGTTTCCGCCCATATAGTTCATTAATTATCTAAGGTCATGTTTACTACATTGTCACTCACACTTTATAAAGATTCACTCCCCAATTCACGACTACCTTAGCGAAGCAATATAAAGTAAAACGGTGGCAACAAAGTTGTATGGTTCTAACCAACCTCAATGAACTACTAGGTGTAAATCATAGCCATCCGACATAAATTCCTACCATGCAATCCTACTGCAAAGGACTAAGTGCATGTAAAAACATATATGTAATTGAAAGAATAGTCAAATGTGAACTTGATGTGGTACTGCTGGTTAAACTGTAGTGATTGATAGTATTCTGCCTCGCACTCCACACAATCTATCGTGAAAGTAAATAAACATTCATAATCATTTCAAAGAACCAAAATAACATGCAAAGAAAAAAGGCTCAGAAAAACCAAATGAACATACAACACACTTAGCTATAACAAAAAACTTCTAAGTGCAAACCCACAAATGACATGGGTTCAAAAATGTGGTGTGAACTATAGTGCATACTAGACATATAAGTGAAACTAGCATGGACAATTCCTATTTGCGTGAAAAAATATTGTGACAATGGTCCAAGTCGTAGGGTTTGGCTACGGTGACAAAGTGCAAAAAGAATCAACTTAATAGAGCTACAATTTAGGACATATGGCCAATTGAAGTTTGGATTCAAATCTGAATAAATTACTAATTTGAATTTGGCCAAAGTTTGCAATTATTGGATAGATCTAAACATCACGAAGAATTTGCCACTGGTTTCACCGAATTTGGAACTCCGGTTGAAAAGTTATGGCTAAACAAAGTTTAGGGGCTAATCTGGAAAAAAACTACTGCATCTAAGTCCCTGGCCATGTGGTGGCCTCTTGTTGGCAGAGAAGTGTCCGCCATGGGATTTATACAGCGTGCGGCCGCAACCTAAGCAAAATGGCGGCGATGACTAACTAAAAGAAAAATCGATATTCGTTTTAAATAAATACAGCACAGTCTAATAGAACCTCGGTTAACCACATACCTCTTCGCAACATAAAAAACAGAACCTAATCTAATCTAGACCCAAGCAATCTAGATCAGACAGATGAGGCAATAGTGGCTCACCGCGGGTCAACAGCAATGAAGATGACGATGGCGCGGCATCGGTGATGAAGGGGGTGGCGGCTACGGCGGTCCACGTCCACGGTGAGGGAGTCAGGAAAGACGAGCGCGACGAGGGGTGCGTGTTGGTGGTGGTGGGGGTCATCCGGGTGCACTAGACAAGGCGGGGCGAAGGCAGCAGAGCTCCGGTGCTTGAGGCGAACTCCGGCGGCTCGGCGTTGATCGGGCGGTTGCTTCGGCGTGACCTAGGCGGTAAAAAAACTCAAAATGGTGCACACAGAGTAGGGGAACAAATTGACGGAGTTTAGGGCTTATGACCGACGAGCTTCTTCGGCAAAATGCAAATGAACGGTGTGGGCGATGTGAGCAGCGTGCGGAGTAGAGAGATGGTGAGGGTGGAAGAGGGGGTTCGGGGCCTTTTATAGGCGCGGACAAGGGGCTCGAGAACACGGGGATAAGCTCTATCCCGAGAGCTCTGGCCGGTGGGTTCGGGTGGCGCGCAGCGAGCTTATCCCGCAACTCGCGCGGGAGGTTGGGGGCGACGAGGTGGAGCGGGGCTCACTAGTCAATGGCGGAAGCGGGAGGCGAGCGAAGGAGAGGCGGGGCGAGCGACCAGTTCGAAGGCCATTCAGGCGAGGGAGCAGGCCGCAGGCCAATTCGCTAGTTGGGTCGACCGGTTTGCATGGGCTTGCTGGTGTGTGTGCATGTGTGTGTGTTTTCTTCCCTTTTTAACAGAAAACCTTTTGAGGTCCAAAACAACACTAAAATAATTTATACAAATACCACGAGAATTTCTAAAATCATTATATATTATATAGAGCATAGTGAACATTAATTTAAGCATAGGAAATTTTGAAAATATTTTTATAATGCAATTAATGCACTTTTAGCAAATAAACCAAATACCAAACAAACTCCAAATAATATTCTAATGAATTTTCCAACTCCTTTTTTGTTTTTAGGAAGCCATCTTATCCCCTCTCATTTATTTTTCTCGAGTGGAAAATCTTCTATTATATAATTAAAACGATAGTAAACCAACAGTGGTGATTTGACACTGTAAAAACTAAGATGTATCAACGGTGTTGATTTGGCACTAAAAAAGATTGATATTAGGCAAGGAGACGACATATACTATTGCACACGGATCAGGTCTATTAGGCAAGGACATGATGTAAGAGAAAAGGCAAGGACACGACTATTGCACACGGATTAGGTCTATTAGGCAAGGACACGATGTAAAAACAAGGCAAGGACACGATGTATAATATTGCACATGGAAATTGAAATGGACTGATATTAGCCAAGGACACGAAGTTATACTACTGCGCACAGAATAGTTTCCAGCCAACACTCAATCATACCATATTCAAACTCAACAACATTTGGACTAATATAAAGGTCTGGGCACACAACCCACACCGCCCAGGGAATAAACAGGCGCCGAAACACCCAACAACACGGCATATGAAGATTCAAGGGATTGAAGGGAAATCCATACAACAACGTCTGAACACTGATAGAGGCGAGGGTGTCCCAATGTTTCGATGAGATAGCTATCATTTTCCGTGGGAGTCGACCTTGACTCCGACTACGAACGTTCGAGACGTCGTCCCTTAGCAATCGCTAAACCAACTTCCGAGGGGTTATTGACCACGCCGGAGCATGATCAACCTGACCACGAGGTTCTATTTCCTGCAAGCAAACAAAGAACAAGCAAGAAACTAAGTTTGCAATCTGGATATTGCGAATATTAGATGAAAGCTTTATTGATCAAGGTGAGGTTATGTGACGCCTTGGTCTGGTCGTTGAACACAAACGAAGTACGCGAAGTTGCAACTACGGCAAACTTTTAACCTAAACAAAACCCAAAGTCTAAACGACGCCCTAAGGGCTATATATATGGAGGAAGAAGGGGGGATTTCGTGGCCCTTGGAGGAGGGGTCCGAAACCTCTTGTTTCCCCACATAGACGGACTCTAAAAATGGCCTATACTTAAGTATTTCGGAATTACATGTGCCTGGCCCAATAATAAGTTGACGCGGCACCTAGAATAGCCTCTGGACGAAATTTATGACGTGACATCTTGTATATTTCGTCCAAGGCTTCATGCACTCATTATGGTGGCTTCAAAGTCGTGAAATCATCACTTGTAACTCCGTTCTTCATCCCCTTGTGCATGACATCATCTCCATGCTTGGTCTTGCTCTAGTGTTCATCCCTCTTATCCATGCCAGGCCCTTCATTTGTAAGCAAAACAAATGTATCCAATTTAGGCACCATCATATTCTCATGAACATTAGAATCATTACCAAGAAACGAAAGTACCTGATAATTTAATTAGTGTGCGCGAGCACTAGTAATTGGTCCAGTATATGTAACAGTAGGGGCTGTGGGTGTAACAGTATTAATGTCCTCATCATCCTCCCCTTCTTGAAATGAAGTCGTCCTCGACAGAAGCTCATCTTCCTCACCTAAATAAGGCTTCAAATCTGCAATGTTAAAAGTGGGACTAACCCCAAAATATGTAGCCAGCTCAAGTTTATATGCATTATCATTTATTTTCTCTAACACATTGAAAGGATCATCAGCATGTGGCATTACCTTTGATTTGCACAAATTAGGAAATCTATCCTTACGCAAATGTAACCAAACAAGAACTCTGGGAGCAAAGACAACATGTTTTCTACCCTTCTTGTTTCAATGACATAAGGTAAAGTCTCAATGAATTCAACCCATTTAGCATGTCCATGATTCTGTTTAGCTTGACTTTTAATATGTTTCAAAGATTCATGATCAAAATGTATAACAAATTCTTTGGGCCATAAATAATGTTGCCATGTTCCTAAAGTCCGAGCATATAATTCTTTATAAATAAGTAGAATAATTTAGACTAGGCCCACTCAATTTTTCAGAAAAGTATGCAATAGGTTTGCCATCTTGTAATAACACATCTCCTAAGCCAATTCCACTAGCATCACATTCAAGGTCAAAAGTCTTATTAAAATCAGGAAGTTGGAGTAAAGGAGCATGTGTCAACTTATCTTTCAATACCGTAAAGTCTTCTTCCTCTGCAGTACCCAAACAAAAGGCACATCCTTCTTTGTAAGCTCATTGAGAGGTGCAACAATGGCACCGAAATCTTTCACAAAACACCTATAGAATCCAGCGAGACCAAGAAAACTCCTCACTTGTGCGACCGTTTTGGGCTGCAGCCAACTCTCAATAGCTTCAATCTTTGCTTTATCAACTTCAATTCCCTGTGGAGTAACAACATCAGAAAAGATACTTAGTCGATGCAAAAGGTGCCATTCCTAAGGTTACCAAACAAACATGCATCACGTAAAGCAATAAAAACATCACGTAAATGTTCCAAATGTCCCTCCAGAGATTTGTTATAAATCAGTATATCATCAAAATAGACTACCACAAATCGTCCAATGGAAGCACGTAAAACTTCGCTCATTAATCTCATGAAAGTACTAGGTGCATTAGTTAACCCAAAAGGCATGACTAACCACTCATATAATCCAAACTTAGTCTTAAATGTTGTTTTCATTCATCCCCCAATTTCATACGAATTTGATGGTATCCACTATGCAAATCGACTTTGGAGAATGTTGTAGAGCCACTCAATTCATCAAGCATATCATTTAGCCTAGGAATAGGATGACGATAATGAATAGTAATATTATTAATGCCTCTACAGTCAACACACGTACACGATGTACCATCCTTTTTCACCACTAGAATAAGAGGAACAACACAAGGACTAAGGGATTCGCGTATATAACCTTTGTCGAGCAGCTCCTGCACTTGACGCATATTCTCCTTCGTCTGCTCTGGATTGGTACGCTATGGTGCATGGTTGGGTAGCCATGCACTGGGAATTAAGTCAATCTGATGCTCAATCCCTCGAATAGGTGGTAATCCCGGTGGCACGTCTTGTGGAAAGACGTTAGCAAACTCCTGCAAAATGTTAGTAACAACAGGAGGCAAAGAGGAAGGCCCATCCTCGAATGAAGATAATGCCTCTTTGCACACAAAATCATAGCAAACAGATTTGCTAAAATCGAGCTCATCAATATTAGATTTGGTGGCTAGTAAACATGCACTTTTCAATTTAATTTCAGAAGCAACACTAGATGGTTTGTTATTA
Organism: Triticum aestivum; assembly: GCF_018294505.1. Taxonomy (NCBI): domain Eukaryota; kingdom Viridiplantae; phylum Streptophyta; class Magnoliopsida; order Poales; family Poaceae; genus Triticum; species Triticum aestivum. The sequence continues at coordinate 335,070,592 of NC_057800.1, read as the reverse complement.
GGCTTCATGTGTTGCTCAAATTCTTTTGCCACAATCTAATTTTCACTCTTATTTTTCTCTTGTTTTGCTTTATTAGCTCTATTAATATCATCTTTCAAAATGGAATCAGGAGACATAGGAAGCAAAGTAATATGTTTATCCTTATGAACAAGAGTGTCATGCCCAATATGCGATCCTATCCAGGAGGAACATCATCATCGCTCTCACATCTTAAACTTTTGCGTTACATGTACCTGCAACTGTTGTTGTAGTAAACTATGAGCCATGAGGACTCAGCAATCCCATTACCATGGGTATCAAGACTAGCAAAGCTTAATGAGTATGGAATGGATAAGTGGTGAGGCTGCAGCAAGTGACTAAGCATTATATGGTGGCTAACTTACAAGTACAAGATTAAGATGAGAAACTCCGCAATGGTCGTAAACTAGTTGAAAGTGCTAGTGATCGACTAGAGGGGGGTGAATAGGCGATTTTTATGAAAGTATTCAAAACATGGAAGTTTCGAAGACAAACGATAGAAATAAACCTATTACCATGCAGCGAAAGGTAGACTACACTAGGCAAACCACAGTCAAGTATTCAATGAAGTGAAAGCACAATGACTAATAGCAGCTAGGCAGTAAAGATTAGGTAGGAAGATATTGTGAAGCCAATTAGAACAAGCAGTCACTCAGTGAAGACAAAAGATAATGCAATCATACAATGACTTCACAAGGACCAACAGTAAGTAAAGGGAAGGGAAGGATCAAACCAGTGACTCGTTGAAGACAATGATTTGTTGGACCAGTTCCAGTTGCTGTGACAACTGTACGTCTGGTTAGGGCGGATAGGTATTTAAACCTAAGGACACACAGTCCCGGACACCCAGTCCTGAACACGCAGCTCAGGACACTCAGTCCTCACCGTATTCCCCTTGAGCTAAGGTCACACAGACCTCGCCCAATCACTCTAGTAAGTCTTCAAGGTAGACTTCCAAACCTTCACAAACTTCGTTCACCGGCGATCCACAATGACTCTTGGATGCTCAGAACGCGACGCCTAACCGGCTGGAGGATTCACAGTCCTCAAGTGTAATAAGTCTTCAGATCACACAGACAGGAAGACTTAAGTGATGCCTAACACTCTTTGGCTCTGGGTGTTTAGGGCTTTATCCTTGCAAGGAATTCTATCTCAAAGGCTTCGAGGTGGGTTGCTCTCAAACGACAAAAGCCGTACTCTAACTCTGAGCAGCCAACCGTTTATGGTTGTAGGGGGTGGGCTATTTATAGCCACTAGGCAACCCGACCTGCTTTGTCCGAAATGACCCTTGGTCACTAAGGAATTGACACGTGTTCCAACGGTCAAATTTCAAACACACACGGCAACTTTACTTGGGCTACAAGCAAAGCTGACTTATCCAACTCTGGACAAGATTTTCTCTCATAGTCTTCACTCGAAGACATAGGATTTTTGGTTAAGCATCACTTCAGTCATTCTGACTGGTTCTCTTGGACCCCACTTAACAGTACGGTGGTTCCTATGACTCAACAAAGAAGGAAAAGAACGATGAAAGTACTAAGTCTTCGCACTCCATAGTCTTCATGCAATGTCTTCTCTTGTCATAGTCCTCAATGTGAATGTCTTCACATACCACCTTTGACTTCAATGTCTTCTTACATTTTTAGGGGTCATCTCTGGTAGGAAAACCGAATCAATGAGGGACTTCTACATGTGTTATCCTGCAATTCTCACAAACACATTAGTCCCTCAATTAGGTTTGTCGTCAATACTCCAAAACCAACTAGGGTGGCACTAAATGCACTTACAATCTCCCCCTTTTTGGTAATTGATGACAAACTAGTTGAAGTTTTCAACGGGGAATATAATATGTGAAATTGTAAAGGATAGGGGATTGTCTTCATAAGTTGCAAGGGACCCCCCTGAAGATGTGCATATAAGTAATTTGCTTTTGGAATGCAAATGCACATGGCAGGTTGTACTTGTGGAGATCATCTTCAACTTATGATGACAATTCATCATGCATGAAAAGTATGTGAAGATAATGAGATGCATAATGAAAAATGGACGTCTGCAAAATGATCTAAGTGCGGAATTTATCGTCGCACATGCGGAATTTATCATCGCATCACACTAAAGCAAATGAGTAGTAGACGACCATCGAGTTTAAGTGTTACAACTCAAAGAACCAAATGTATCAAAACGTGAGTTGTAAACACTAGGCAAAATATAAAGCAACCGCCCATATGGACCCGCTTGAAGACTATCAAACTCATATGCTTCTTCCCCTTTTGTCAGTAAGGACCAAAAAGGTTTGAAGACATAGAGCATCTACTTGTTCCCAAGAGGAGTAGGTGAAGCAGCAGGGTCGTTGGTGTTGTTAGGCGGTGCAGACGAACTCGGGGTAGTGTCGATGCGTGCAGAAGTAGGGGGCGGTGAAGCATCGTCTTCATCATCGATCACTCTGGCATTCACAGTTGCTGCAGAGGAGGAGAACTCAGAGTCTTCAAGAGACGGAGTTCGTCGCAGCACAGTCCTTCTTGGAGGTGTTGAGTCAAACTTGAAGCGTTCAGAGAAGCCATCCTCTTGAAGATCATCCTAAGAGCACATAAGCGTCAGCCCTTTCCATGTACGCTGACAGGTTTCATGGGCAACAAAGGCATTCTTGGTGGCAAGATTGCGAATCCTGTTTACGTCCACCAAGAGGCTTTGCATTTGGCGCTTCAGCCAGTCATGATGCTTATCTTGTTTCTGATGAAGGGCAACCAGAAGTTCTCGGTCGTTGAGATCATGAGATCGCTTCTTGGGCCATTGGACAATGGTGCTTTCAGTGGCTTCAGTGAGGGCACGATGAGGTGCACGTGTAGTACCAGCCAGAGGATAAACATGAGTGACTGCTTGAACTCCTTCAATGTTTTGAGAGAAGCTTTCATTCTCAGCATTTTAAAGACTAAGGGGCTCCTTGGCAGGCTCTGGATAGATGGCTTCAACTGACATATCGACGTCGGGCAGAAAGATCCGATGATTGCGAGCAGAGGGCTAATAGGTGACAGCTGAGTGTAGTTTGATCAGCCGCATAATCCATGGAGCGTAAAACTTCAAGCCAAAGAGATCAGATCCTGATGCAGCAAGTTGGCGAATAAAGAAGTCTGGTGTATTGAAGCTTTTGCCATGAAGAATATGAAAGACCAACGTCTTCATTGCGCCTTCTAGCTTGGCATGTGGAGAATGTCCTTTGATGGGCCAGAGAGTTCGCCTTATGATGTGATAGATAGTGCGTGGTAGATACTCCAGGTCTTCAACAAAGAACTCCTTAGGATATTCAGCATCTGGAGGCAAAGGCTTCATCATGCTAAGCATCTGACTCATATTGGGCTCAGGCTTGTGGAAGATGCTTTCCATAGCAGCACTGTGAAGCTGACAACCAGGTTCATACAGATCTCCTGGAGTGGGAAGGCCAGTAAGCTCAATGATATCAAAGGCTTTGGCTTCATGATGAACATTTCCTGTCATCCACTCGAGGACCCAAGTCTTCGGATCCCTGTTGTAGCCACGGATATGAAGAGTGGCATAGAATTGGAGCAGCAATTCTTCATTCCAGTGCTCCTTATCAGTGACGAACTGCAGCAAGCCAGACTCTCTGAAGCAATCCAGAGCTTCTTCCAAACAGGGCAGTCCAGTTATGGCTTCAGTGTCAAGACGCATATGTGGGAAAATGCGACCTTGATTGTACATAATGCATGAGTAATAACTGCGCTGCTAATAGCTCCAGAACCGATCAAAAGATATTCTTGCCTTGGTGTAGGGGTTCTTGGCGCTATCAAAGAAGGTGTTGTGTGCCTTGAAGCCACTGATATTAAAAGATCCGGGTGCAGATGCAGTACCTGGAAACCTGGGCAACCTTGGCATTGGCTTCTAAACCCGAGGCCTGTGCTCAACATGATAGTCAAACTGAGGACCAGCAGCAGGCAGAGGAGTCAGAATAGGCCATTTGACATTGATAAGTTGGCCATCGTTGAAAGCTTGCTCGATAGTGTGTGGCCTTGGTGGCGGAACAGGAGCAATGGCATCAACAGAGGCGTCAGGCTGCACATCTGTTGCAGGTGCATCATTGGCTTCATTGGCCTCTGGCACATTGGTTCGTGCAGGCTCCACATTTGCTTCAGCCATGACTACTTCATTGGCTTCATCTGTGTTGGTGGTGGTAGCCTTAAGATTCTCAACCTCCACTTGATGAGCTGGAGGGTCGGGCACAGACACGTTCACTTCAGGAACAACTTCTTCAGAGTTTGGGGTGTAGGGACACGATCTTCTTCTTGTTTGTCATTGGCTGATGCAGCCGGATTGTCTTCAGCACCTTTGGCTTCAGACTCAGAGACAGTCACAGTAGGAGTGGCATCTGGAAACACTTGACATGCAACAGATTGGTGATGCACTTCTCCTTCTAGAACGCTCGGAAGAGGGACTTGAGACCTTGGTCCTTTGCGAAGCCTGCGTAGCACTGGCGACGCCTGTGGAGATGGAGTTGGCTGGGCCTCAAGGTCATCCTCTTCTTGCACTTATGGGGTTGCTTGGGGAGAGCTTGGAGTGTCTTGTCTCTATGGGTGATCAGCCCACGATGCATCCTGAGAAGTTGGCATCAGAGGACGACCAATGCTGATGAGTTCGCTGTGCGTAAGCACAAGCGATGATACCAGTTGGTGCTCATGGTGTTCAGATGCAGGGCGAACCATTGAGATAGGTTCAACAACTAAGGACTCTGTGGGAGCAGCCCGATCCTTCTTGGTTTTGCGCTTCTTCTTAGAGGGAGCAACATCAAAAGCTTCAGGATTTTTCCTTTTTCTAGCTTTAGCCTCGGCAGTCCTCGTCTTCTTCAGTTCTGAAGCGGTTGACCTGACCTTTGGCTTCGAGCCAGTCATGCTGCTTGGGAAGACTATGCGAGGTTCTTCCTGCCTTGAAGGTGTAGATTGGTCAGTTGGGGGCTTCTTCTTCTTTGCAGCCATTCTTGGGTCGATGCCAGGACGACCAAGAGCATTGCGCTTCTCAGCCTCATTGTAGGCTTGCACACACTTGTCAGCCAGGCTCTTCATGCGCTCACAAGAACCTTGAGCTTCTTCATGCTTCTTGAGAAAGGCTTCCTTGAGCTCGTGCAGCATAATCCTGAAGTTTTTCACATCTTGCACGCTGAGCTTGGCCATGTGCTTCTTGAACTGAGCTTTCTCATAGTCGATCTTTTGCTTCAGTTCAACGATGCACTGAGCTAGAGATAGCTCGGAAGCAATGGCGCCATGGAAGGCGACACTGAGGCCAATTGGAAGTTGTAGATCTTCAAAGCTGAGGTTGGGCGTGTCAAACCACTCATCAATGAAGTTATGGAGGATTGCCACATCAAAGAGAGGCAAATCATTGAAGATCTCTGCTTCTTCCTTGCTCTTGATCAGTTGCTCAAGAGCGTCATCTGCAAGATCTTCATTGCTGGACAGATCAATGGCGTCATTGCGCAGAATAGCAGCAGCAGTCAGTGCTTGATCAGTATTCTTTCTCATCTTAGTCTTCTTGGAGATACGTGATAGATCTTCAAACTACACACTGTCTTCAGGAGGTGTAGTAGCTAGTGGCTTCGCCCGTAAGATTTTTGGTGCTGAGGTAGACTTTGAAGCTTTAGGCTTCTTCAGCTTCGTTGGCTTTGGCGGAGCGGGCGCTTCATCAGATTCAGCGTCATCTGCAGGCTCATCCACGGCTGTCCCTTGAACCATGATATGAGTGATGAGACCTTCCAGGTTGTAGAAGGGCCCAACAAGATTGGGTTCAGCTTCGCGGGTGCCATCGGCACGGGGAGCGGAAGGACCAGGGTTGAAGTCTAGTCCCAATGACTTCTTGTTTTGCTTAGCCAAATTCTTGGCAAACTAGAAGTTGCGCTTGAACAGATTGTCGTCACAACACCATAGCAATGACGATGGTTCTGCATCCGCAGGCTGTGGTCCACGGACCATGCAGGGATAGAAGCCTTGTTCAATGGCTTCATCTCTGGACCTGGGTTGAAGATTTCTGTATAGGATGTCTCCCCATGGTCGCTTGATGGCATTCTTCTCAACATATTCCTGGGTCACAAACTTGTACTTGAACCATTGCTCGGCCCAGTATCTTCGAATCCATTGGATTCGTGTCTTGCGCTGATTGTAATCCTCTTCTGGATCTGTCTTGTACAACTCTGAGAGGTCATCAGGCAGATCTCTTGATGTTCCCCCTCGACGTTGTCTGCCACCCTTCCTTGCTGATTTCTCTGTAGCCATGAACTTCAAATTGAATGGCTTCAACACGTTCAAAGGTTTCAAAGGCTTCCGCTTGCTGGTCAAATAGGAACTGGCTTCAGGAGAATTTATATGATGTTGTAAGAATTTTGCAAATGAATGCAGAATATGAGAACCAAGGGATTCTCCCACAGACATGTACCTGTGACAGCATTAAGGTGCGAGGGAAGGGGAAGAGGTCATATGTATTCTCAGAAGATTTTGAAGATAAATCAGTTTAGAAGACATTGACCTCATAGTGCGAAGACATTCACTCATAGATAGAGAGTTGGTTCCAGATTTGTACGAATCCACGAATAAGTACAAGTGAGGAATCTAACTACTTTGTGAAGCATAAGTGAACATACTAGGCATATTATGAGATGCAATATGAAATAGATCCAACTTGTGTGAATAGAAACTGCTTGTGGTAGAAAGTGATGAGTCTATAGGATCAAAGGGGCCGTAAAAAGGAAGTTTTATTTACCACACGAAGAAATGCTAGACGGAGTGGGAGAGGAGGCCGAGCAGTTCGATCGTCCGTGCCCTAACTTGGCGACGGAGGACACCTACGGCGACGGCGGAGAAGACGATGTCCGCGGCCGGCGTGAAGACGGCGTCGGTGAGGTCGCGGCAGCTAAGCGCTTCATCGCCGGCGTCGTCGAGGGCTAGCGGTGGCGCTAGGGTTTGTGCGAGAGTGGAAGAAAGGATAATGACTATGGTGAGGCGTGTATTTATAGGTACAGGGACGGCATAGTGTTATTACACAGGTGGCCCTGGCGATTCACATCTGAAGGGCACGTGGCTATCATGCAACATATCGGAGGTTGTTCCACGTTCCCACGCACGCCTGGATTGTCGGGTGGTCGTTCCCACTTCTCCGGGTTTCAGGTGAAAGGATTTAGCATTGAAAACAGACTTAATGTTTATCTCTGTATCTTCTGCTGACAAGGATGCAGAGAAGATATTCGACAGTTTCAATAGAATGCATATGATTTGGAGAGATAGAGTTTGAGACAGAAAGCATAGAGAGGTTAGGGTCCAATCACATTCACTTAGTTCAAAAGATTCAACGAGAAGACATAGCTATAAGTGAATGTTGTAGAGGACAGAACACTAGTATATATATATGAGAAAGACAGTCAAATCAACATAGTGAAGATAATCATGAAGACAAGTTGAGATTGAAGCCAAACCAAATGTGAGGACATACCAAATGTAACGCCATGAGTGAAACACTTCAAACAGAAAAAATTGGTGGTGGCGTTACCCACCGTATAGGAAGTATTAGACCCAGACAAGGCGCACAATTATCATGGCGCTCCAAAGTCAAATTCCACATTAATGTATTCACACTTAGAATGTAAGTCTTCATTTATTGAAGATATACTTTACTTCGTGTGTTGCACATCTAAGTCATCAATATGCATAAGTGTTAGGATGTGTGCCTGATCATAGGACATTTGAGGATTCCAAGATATTTAGCTCACACCGTAACTTGCAAAACCTTTTCTCATCCAATGGCTTGGTGAAGATATCTGCCAATTGCTCTTTAGTGTTGACGTGTATGATATCAATATCTTCCTTCACAACATGATCTATGAGAAAGTGATGACGAATTTCAATGTGCTTTGTCTTCGAGTGCTGAACTGGGTTGTTGGCAATCTTGATGGCGCTTTCGTTGTCGCAGTAGAGTGGCAGTTGCTTTAGATGAATGCCATAGTCTTTGAGTGTTTGCTTCATCCATAGAAGCTGAGCGCAGCAAGATCCAGCAGCAATGTATTCAGATTCAGCAGTGGAGAGAGATACACAGTTCTGCTTCTTTGAAGACCAACATACAAGTGATCGTCCCAGAAAATGACATGTGCCTGATGTAGACTTGCGATCCACCTTGTCACCAGCATAATCAGCATCCGAGAATCCAACCAGATCAAACTCTGAGCACTTTGGATACCATAATCCTAGTGTTGGGGTATGAGCCAAATATCTGAGAATTCGTTTCACAGCTAAGTGATGCGATTCCTTTGGTGCCGCTTGGAACCGAGCACACATGCAAACACTAAGCATAATATCTGGCCTAGATGCACATAGATAAAGTAAAGAACCAATCATGGAGCGGTATACCTTTTGATCGAACTCTTTACCATTGTCGTCGGGACCCAGATGATGTTTGGCTGGCATTGGCGTCGTGAAGCCTTTGCAGTCTTGCATCCCAAATTTCTTCAGGCAATCTTTGAGGTACTTCTCTTGAGATATGAAGATGTCGTTGCGTTGCTGACGTATTTGAAGACCAAGGAAGAACTTCAGCTCACCCATCATGGACATCTGATATTGCTCTTGCATCATATATCCAAACTCGTCAGTGTATTTCTGATTGGTGCAGCCGAAGATAATGTCATCCACATATATTTGGCACACAAACAGTTCACCATCATATGTCTTCGTGAAGAGAGTGGGGTCGAGGGAACCAGGTTTGAAGCCTTTGCTCTTCAGGAAGTCTTTGAGTGTGTCATACCAAGCCCGAGGGGCTTGTTTGAGGCCATACAGTGCCTTGTTGAGCTTGTACACCATGTCAGGATGTTTTGGATCTTCAAAGCCAGGCGGTTGTGCAACATACACTTCTTCTTCAATCTTGCCATTGAGGAAAGCGCTCTTCACATCCATTTCATACAGAAGAATGTTATGATGATTTGCATAGGCCAGCAGTATGCGTATGGCTTCAAGTCTATCCACAGGAGCAAATGTTTCATCGAAGTCAATCCCTTCAACTTGAGTGTACCCTTGAGCAACGAGACGAGCTTTGTTTCTGACAACTTGACCATGCTCATCTTGCTTGTTGCGATATATCCATTTGGTGCCTATTATATTGTGCTTGCGAGGATCAGGACGCTTAACCAGTTCCCATACATTATTCAGCTCAAACTGTTGAAGCTCTTCTTGCATAGCTTGAATCCATTCAGGTTCCATGAAGGCTTCTTCAATTGTCTTGGGTTCAGATATTGAGACGAATGCGAAGTGCCCACAGAAATTTGCTAGCTGTGTTGCCCTCGAACGAGTGAGTGGACCTGGTGCATTGATGCTATCAATTATTCTCTCTATCTGTACTTCATTTGCAACACGAGGATGTACAGGACGAAGATTTTGCTCTTGCTGATCATTGTCATTGTTACAAGGATTGTCTTCAGGCTGAGCATTGTCTTCAGTTTGATCAGGTGCAGAGATGATAAGTTCCTCTTCAGGCTGAGATCAGATGGTATGATTTCTCTAGTTCCCATAAGTTTGATTGATTCACTGGATGGAACTTCATCTAGCACGTTTGGCAGGTGCTCTCTTTACGAGCCGTTAGTCTCATCGAACCGCACATCCACTGTTTCAACCACTTTATAGTGAAAAAGGTTGAAGACTCTGTAGGAGTGTGAATCCTTTCCATATCCAAGCATAAAACCTGCATGTGCTTTTGGTGCAAATTTTGAAGTGTGATGTGGATCCTTGATCCAGCACCTGGCACCAAATACTCTGAAGTAACTGACATTCGGCTTCTTGCCAGTAAGGAGCTCATAGGATGTCTTGTTGAGAAGCTTGTGAAGATAAACATGGTTGATGATATGGCATGCAGTATCAATGGCTTCAGGACAGAACTTTCTTGGAGTCTTGTATTCATCAAGCATCGTCCGGGCCATCTCAATAAGTGTTCTGTTCTTGCGTTCCACGACGCCATTCTGCTGTGGTGTGTACGGAGCTGAGAATTCATGTGTGATGCCCAAAGTATCAAGATAAGTGTCTAGACCAGTGTTCTTGAATTCAGTGCCATTGTCACTTCTGATGTGCTTGATCTTGACGCCATAGTTGTTCATGGCTCGATTGGCGAAGCGTCTGAAGACATCCTACACTTCAGTCTTGTAGAGGATTATATGCACCCAAGTATATCTTGAATAATCATCAACAATGACAAAGCCATAGAGACAAGCAGTAGTAGTAAGAGTTGAGTAATGAGTGGGACCAAAAAGGTCCATGTGGAGCAGTTCGAAGGGTTGAGTCGTTGTCATGATTGTCTTCGAGGGATGCTTGGCCCTCGTCATCTTTCCTGCTTCACAGGCACCGCATAAGTGATCCTTCTTGAACTTGACGCCCTCGATGCCTATGACATGCTTCTTCCTTGCAAGGGTGTGGAGGTTCCTCATGCCAGCATGCCCTAGCCTCCGATGCCAGAGCCAGCATTCAGAAGCTTTTGCTAGAAGACATACGGCAAGTTGTGGTCCTGCTGAGAAATCTACCACGTACAAATCATCTTTCCGATACCCTTCAAACACTAGAGACTTGTCAGATTCCATTAGAACAAGGCAACGATATTTTCCAAACATCACAATCATGTTTAAATCGCAAAGCATTGAGACAGACATTAAGTTGAAACCAAGGGATTCAACAAGCATGACTTTATCCATGTGTTGATCCTTTGAGATTGCAACTCTACCTAGACCCAATACCTTGCTTTTACCAGTGTCAGCAAATGTGATGTGACTTTTGTCAGATGGACGTAAGGTTGAGTCCATGAGAAGGCTTCGCTTGCCAGTCATGTGATTAGTACACCCACTATCAATAATCCATTCTGAAGCAGCTGGTGTCGTACCCTACAGTGCAGTTAGGGGGATAGGCTTCACGAAGAGAATTGTGAAGCATAAACATTTGACGAGCAAGTGGATTATGAAAGCTTAGATCGAGGTTAGGACTGATAGGGCAAGTAGCAAGCGACTCAGGAACAAAATACATAATAAGACCATTTGGGCATTTGATCTTGCGCCCTACAAGATGTTTAAGGTCCCTAGCAATAGCTTCAGACGATTTTGGTTTTCGGCTAGAGACCTTTCCCTGCAAAAGAGAGTTAAGCTTTCTTAGCCACCCACATCTTCAAGGGTGGCTTCGAAGCAATGAGTCTAAGTGCAGCATCTGAGAACTTTGGCTTTGGAGCCCTAGCAAAAAGTCTTGCAGGTGGACAATAGTACTCATAAGAATAAGCAGAATAGTTTTTGGTCTTATGAACATGGCGGTTTGATGAAACGCGCTCATATTCATAGGCCTGAGTAAGGTTTCCCTGCAAAACATTTGCGTTAGTGCGACTCAGGTGAGTCCTCTGTCTGTATGAAGCCTTTGGACCATATGAAGCCTGTGGTCTGGGGTTTGTCTTCTTCACTTGTGGTGTCATGACGACATTCACAGGAAGATTCTCCAAACACCTTTTCGGCACCCAGACTTTCTTCATAGGCGGCCCATTCCTGCAGTTAGTACCAATATACCTGGCAAACACTTCACCATTCTGATTCTTAAACAGTTTATAGTTTGCATCAAAGGATTCATCAATAACAATGGGATTAGCACAAGTGAAGCCAGATAGGGTGGATGGATCCGCTGAAGGTTCCTTTGCAGCAACCCATGTGGTTTTGGGGTACTGCTCAGGTTTCCAGTAAGAGCCATCAGCATTCATTTTCCTTTCGAACCCAACACCCTCTTTCCTAGGGTTTCGGTTCAGGATCTGCCTTTTGAGGACATCACATAGTGTCTGATGCCCTTTGAGACTTTTGTACATCCCTGTTTCAAGCAATGTCTTCAACCTAGCATTCTCATCAGCAATAGCAGTGGTATCCTCAGCAGAGGGGTTAGTTACCACATCAACAGTTGAAGATATTGCAATAGTAGCAGCAGTAGAACATTCAGCAACAGAAGTAGCGTTATCACGCTCAATGCATTTAAGACATGGTGGTTCAAATCCTTCCTGAGCTGAACTGATCTGTTCGGCGCGAAGTGACTCGTTTTCCTTTTGAAGATCTTCATGAGCCGCTCTCAATTTCTCAAGATCTTGCTTCCTTTGAAGATAATCATAGGAAAGCTTTTCATGAGTTGTTGAGAGCGTTTCATGACGACTTTCAAGTTCCTCATACTTAACGTGAAGATTTTTTATGTCTTCAATTAAGGACTCAGATCGAGTCATTTCAGCGTCTAACAGATCATCGCTTTTGTCTAACAGTTTTTGAATATGTTCCATAGCTTTCTGTTGTTCAGTTGCAATTTTAGCAAGTGTTTTGTAGCTGGGTTTGGAACCACAATTAGAGTCATCTTCACTAGATGTTTGATAGTGAGTAGTGCGTGTGTTTACCTTGGCACCGCGTGCCATGAAGCAGTAGGTAGGAGCAGAGTAGTCCTTGTCATTTGCATCGGTGTCGGTGATGAAGTCATTGTCTTCAATGTTGAAGATGGACTTGGCAACGTATGCTGTAGCCAGACTAGCAACGCCAGAATCAGACTCCTCCTCAGACTCCACCTCCGCCTCCTCAGAAGCGGACTCCTCCTCTGAATCCATTTCCTTGCCAACAAACGCACGTGCCTTGCCAGATGAGCTCTTCTTGTGTGATGAAGACTTTGAGGAAGACTTGGAAGAAGACTTTGAGTATTTCTTCTTCTTCTTGTTGTCAGAGTCATACTCCTTGCTCTTCTTCTTCTTGTTGTTCTCATTGTCCCACTGCGGACTCTCAGAGATGTAGTGGCCAGGTTTCTTGCACTTGTGGCATGTTTTCTTCTTGTAGTCATGAGCAGAAGCTTCATCATTCCTTGAGCTTGATCGTGAAGACTTTCTGAAGCCTTTCTTCTTGGTGAATTTTTGGAACTTCTTCACAAGCATAGCAAGCTCCTTTCCAATGTCTTCAGGATCATCAGAACTGCTGTCAGATTCTTCTTCAGATGAGGAGACAGCTTTTGCCTTCAAGGCACGAGTTCGCCCATAGTTGGGACCGTAGATGTCTCTTTTCTCAGAAAGCTGAAACTCGTGTGTGTTGAGCCTCTCAAGTATGTCAGACGGATCGAGTGTCTTGAAGTCAGGACGTTCTTGAATCATCAGGGCTAGGGTGTCAAACGAGCTGTCAAGTGATCTCAGGAGTGTCTTGACGACTTCATGCTTGGTGATCTCAGTGGCGCCGAGAGCTTGAAGCTCATTTGTGATGTCAGTGAGTCGATCAAACGTGAGCTGGACATTCTCATTGTCATTTCTCTTGAAGCGGTTGAAGAGGTTGCGAAGGACACTGATTCTCTGATCTCTCTGGGTTGAGACGCCTTCATTGACCTTGGAGAGCCAGTCCCAGACTAGCTTAGATGTTTCCAAAGCACTCACGCGGCCATACTGTCCTTTGGTCAGATGACCACAGATGATGTTCTTGGCAGTGGAGTCCAGTTGAACGAACTTCTTGACATCAGCAGCGGTGACACCTTCACCAGCCTTGGGAACGCCATTCTTGACGACATACCATAGGTCGACATCAATGGCTTCAAGATGCATGCGCATCTTATTCTTCCAGTAGGGATATTCAGTTCCATCGAAGACGGGGCATGCAGCGGAGACTTTAATTATCCCTGCAGTCGACATAGCTAAAACTCCAGGTGGTTAAACCGAATCACACAGAACAAGGGAGTACCTTGCTCTGATACCAATTGAAAGTGCTAGTGATCGACTAGAGGGGGGGTGAATAGGCGATTTTTATGAAAGTCTTCAAAACATGGAAGTTTCGAAGACAAACGATAGAAATAAACCTATTACCATGCAGCGGAAGGTAGACTACACTAGGCAAACCATAGTCAAGTATTCAATGAAGTGAAAGCACAATGACTAATAGCAGCTAGGCAGTAAAGATCAGGTAGGAAGATATTGTGAAGCCAATCAGAACAAGCAGTCACTCAGTGAAGACAAAAGATAATGCAATCATACAATGACTTCACAAGGACCAACAGTAAGTAAAGGGAAGGGAAGGATGAAACCAGTGACTCGTTGAAGACAATGATTTGTTGGACCAGTTCCAGTTGCTGTGACAACTGTACGTCTGGTTAGGGCGGCTAGGTATTTAAACCTGAGGACACACAGTCCCGGACACCCAGTCCTGAACACGCAGCTCAGGACACTCAGTCCTCACCGTATTCCCCTTGAGCTAAGGTCACACAGACCTCGCCCAATCACTCTGGTAAGTCTTCAAGGTAGACTTCCAAACCTTCACAGACTTCGTTCACCGGCGATCCACAATGACTCTTGGATGCTCAGAACGCGACGCCTAACCGGCTGGAGGATTCACAGTCCTCAAGTGTAATAAGTCTTCAGATCACACAGACAGGAAGACTTAAGTGATGCCTAACACTCTTTGGCTCTGGGTGTTTAGGGCTTTATCCTCGCAAGGAATTCTCTCTCAAAGGCTTCGAGGTGGGTTGCTCTCAAACGACAAAAGCCGTACTCTAACTCTGAGCAACCAACCGTTTATGGTTGTAGGGGATGGGCTATTTATATCCACTAGGCAACCCGACCTGATTTGTCCGAAATGACCCTGGTCACTAAGGAACTGACACGTGTTCCAACGGTCAGATTTCAAACACACACGACAACTTTACTTGGGCTACAAGCAAAGCTGACTTATCCAACTCTGGACAAGATTTGCTCTCATAGTCTTCACTCGAAGACATAGGATTTTGGTTAAGCATCACTTCAGTCATTCTGACTGGTTCTCTTGGACCCCAGTTAACAGTACGGTGGTTCCTATGACTCAACAAAGAAGAAAAGAATGACGAAAGAACTAAGTCTTCGCGCTCCATAGTCTTCATGCGATGTCTTCTCTTGTCATAGTCCTCAATGTGAATGTCTTCACATACCACCTTTGACTTCAATGTCTTCTTACATTTTTAGGGGTCATCTCTGGTAGGAAAACCGAATCAATGAGGGACTTCTACCTGTGTTATCCTACAATTCTCACAAACACATTAGTCCCTCAACTAGGTTTATCGTCAATACTCCAAAACCAACTAGGGGTGGCACTAGATGCACTTACAATGATCAAGAAGTGATCCTGAACTACTTACGTTCAAACATAACCCAACCGTGTTCTCTTCTCGAACGCACCCGAAAAGAGACAGTCACGGTTACACACGCGGTTGGTGTATTTTAATTGAGTTTCGTTCAAGTCCACTACAACCGGATATTAACAAATCCCCATCTGCCACATAACTGGGGGCACGGCTCTCGAAAGTTTAAACCCTACAGGGGTGTCCCAACTTAGCCCATGATAAGCTCACGATCCATGGAGACACTAGTGCAGAACCGGGCAATAGCACCGGTTCGTAAGGCCCTTTAGTGACGGTTCGGTAACCGGCACTAAAGTGTGGGCACTAAAGGTCCCCCCCCCTTTAGTACCGGTTCAGCACGAACCGGTGCTAAAGGGCAACCACGTGGCACGAGCCAGCTCCGGGGGCAGGGAGCCCTTTAGTACCGGTTGGTGACACCAACCGGTATTAAAAGGTTGGGGGTTTTGGGCTTATGATTTCTTTTTCATTTAATTTTGTGTTTTCTATTTAATTCTTTTTCGTTTGCTGGTATTTTATGATGCTACATATTGTACACATTATGCATATATATATAAATAGAATTTCTAGTAGAACCGATCATATATATATATATATATATATATATATCATCGAATGTCTCACAACCACATCACACATATATACACACATGTATATATGTATACAATTAGGTAGCTATATACAATTTCTCCTAATTGGTGCCTTCGGAGCCAGTGGCATTAGCCTAATTGGTGCCTTCGGAGCACGATGACAACTGGAAGTGGTTCATGGGGGCGGTAGCGGGTAATAGTATTCTCCTTTGGGATCTATGACCTTGTCGAGAAAAAATCCCGCTATTTCCTCTTGAATTGCTTCTATGCGGTCCTCTGGTAGGAGCTGCTCCCGCACCTCGTTGAACTGTTAAGAAGGAGATCAATATGCATGTGTATTAGTTGTGTGACTAGATATCGATAATGGTGTAAAAATTGTGAATAGTGTTCTGACAAACGTACGCACTCCTGTCTTTGAGATCTGCTCCTTTCGGACGGCATCATGTGAATGTTCTCGCAAACGTAGTATGCACACAGATTATTCCCTGGCGCCTGCTTCAGGGCCTTTACGAGAATGGAATTTGATCAGATAATAATTAATCAAGCATGATAATTAAAGAGATGGCATCTAGCTAACTAGTACTAATTAATTACTTACCTTGGGTCGATACCATTTCAACTTTTTTTCCATTGGCCTGGAGTGACGCTGATGAACTTTGCCCAAGCCCTGCCCACCGACAAAGAAAATGAATAAAGGGGTTATTAAATAGTTCATATCAGGAAATGACGAACTAAATAGGCTGAGATATAGTTAATAATGATTGAAATTATCTGTTGACTATCCCAAACAAGATGGTGTAGTCTCTTGCTTTTTTAAGTAGTGAGTCCAGTATTTCAATTGTTCCTTCATCAACTTTAATGATTAACAAGATCCAGTGAAATCTGCATGCACACACATTTGCATGTCTTAATTAAGCGGGTATATGTAAGCAAAAACATGTAGCTAGCTAGTAGGCAAAAACAGAATTTGTAGTACAAGACAGTGTGACTCACTTGAAGTTGTAAGGAAGTAGTATATCTTCATTGGTATTGAGGCACTTGAAGAACTCTAGCATGCTTTCCTCTACACTTTTTTCATAATATGGATCTAATTTCCATGTGTATTCATTAATGGTATTTGGGTCAACGAACCCAATGCCATAGCGTCCACCTTTTTTCATTTCATAAATCTTCATCCTGCATAATACCACAGAAAAGAATATAGTGAGGATAATTACAGGTAATGCTTGATCAAAATGATCACTACAGCTAGCTTGAGACTTAAATTACAGAAAGAAATCACTTACAGACAATAGCAACTGACGATAGATTTGTCGAGTGCGTCTTGATTGTATAACTGAAATAGTTCTGAATACTCAACGGACACCGCTTTCTCACGGTAGTAATGATCCTTCTTGACATTCACCATGAGGGACTCTTGATTGGAAATCTTGGTAATGTCCATGTACCATTGATGCAATTCATACATTCTCATTAGGAGCTTCTTGACCTCGTCTGGCTCGACCAAAGGTTGGCCCCGAACATATTTCCGTTTTATTTCCTCCTCTCTAATCAGAGACATGGGCTCGATATCGAGGAGTTGTCCAACAGTGATCATGAGCCTTTTAGCCTGCTCAATATGCTCCTCGGTTATTACCACATCGCCCAGCCCGGGAACGTTAACGGTTTGCCCACAATAATATTGGGCGCGCGTACTCTCATGTGTTGTTGACACAACAAGCGGGGGGGGGGGTTGATTGCGCCGCCTGCTCTCCCACCTGGGGAACGGTTTTACCGCTCCTTTTGCCAGCTGATTTGCTCGAGCTCGAGCTCGCCTCTTTCTATAGACGTGCTCAATTTAACTTCGTGAGGTGGCGCTCATAGTCTGTGTCAACAGGCTTGGGAGCTGGTGCTCTAGCCATACGAATGAAGTGGTCAATCTTTTCCTCAGGCACTTTCTCCCTTGGCGGCGGTGGCGGTTTTAGTGCTTAATGGGCTTCCACCTCGGCCTTCGATATGGCTGTATTTTCCTCCTCGGACTTGTCGTAAGGCCTCTGCGGAAGAGGCGCGAGGCTGCTTGGACCATATTGAAATCGCTTGCCTCCGCCTGTACCTCCAGTACTACCTCGACTTGTACCGCTACGCACCATAGCTGAGGCGGCTCTCTTCCGTGATTGCTGAGGCGGCGAAGACGGCTGACGTGGCTGAGTTGGAGGAGGAGGAGTGGCCTGAAGCTGTGCCGGACTTGGAGGAGGAGTGGCCTGACGCTTTGGCCGGACTTGGAGGAGGAGGAGTGGCCTGAAGCTGTGCCGGACTTGGAGGAGGAGTGGCCTGACGCGTTGGTGGACTTGGAGGAGCGGGAGTCTGCTGACTCGGTGGCGGACTTCGACGAGGAGTCGGATGACGCGGTGTCGGTGGCCTTCGAAAGATGATGCAATCCTTTCTCCATAGGATGATACGATGGTTGGCCTCTCCCAGTGTGTGCTCCTCGTCACCTCCAGGAATGTCAAGCTCTAGCCCCGAATATTGGTCCACCACCTCATCAACCAAGACACGAGCATAGCCCGCTGGAATCGGGTTGCAATGGAAGGTTGCCTCGGGGGGATTTGTAAAAGCAACGGCGTCCGCCACCTTCATGGATATGTTCTTCATTTTGAAGTGTAGCTCGCAGTTAGTGTTCTCCATGATGTCATCCACTGGGTAGCTATCCAGCAATGCGTCGCCCGGGGCGGAACCCACGCTGCTTCTCGGCATGGATGGGACGGTGCTATCCAATGCTGGATCATCCGCTAGCTGCTGCAGCTGCTGAGACCCCCTTTGCTGGCTAAGTGAGTCGATCTGCTCCTGCTGCCGCTGGAATTTGACTGCCAAGTCCGCGTGCGCTGATTCTAGGCCTTGAAGGCGTTCATAGTCCAGCTTCCTCTGCTCCTCCTCCATCTTCCTCTTCTTCTCCTCCGCAATCTTCTTTCTCGCACGGGTTCTGTAGTCGGCGTTCCAGTCCGAAAACCCCTCATACCACGGAATAGCGCCCTTGCCTCGTGTTCTTCCCGGGTGTTCAGGATTTCCCAGGGCACGCGTAAGCTCGTCGTTCTCTCTGTTGGGCTCGAACACCCCCGATCGAGCCTCTTCTATTGCAACAAGTAGCTTATCTTCGGCTCCGTCCAGACATGCCTTCTTCGAAACTTTGCCTGTCTTCGGGTCCAACTCCCCCCATGCGCATAGAACCAAGTCCTGCACCTGGGGGGGGCCAGCTCAATGTTTCTGGAGTGACACCTGCATCCTCCATCTCTTTCTCAGACTTATCCCACTTAGGCATTCCCACCGCATAGCCACCTGGCCCCAGCTTATGGAACTTATCCTTTTTTGCGGCATTGGCCTTGTTTATTCTCGACCGTTCCTTAGATAATTCCGAATCCTTGAATTTCACGAAATCGTCCCAATGAGCACTTTGCTTCTCTAGTGTTCCCTTGAATACTGGAGTCTTCCTTCCTCCCTTGACGTACTGGTCCCATACACGATTCTTGTGGTTGTTGAATGCAACCGCCATCTTCCTAAGAGCAGCGTCCTTGACTTTCTCCACATCTGCATCTGTGAAATGATCTGGTAGGGTGAAATGTTCCATGAGCGTTTCCCAAAGCAGAAGTTTTTGTCTGTCGTTGACAAAAGTAAGATCTGGACGTGGCTTTGCTGGCTCTCTCCATTCTTGAAGGGAGATCGGGAGTTGGTCCTTCACAAGAACTCCGCACTGACGAATGAACTTGTCCGCAATCTTCTTAGGCGCTAATGGTTCGCCATTAGGTTTGATGGCCTCGATATTGTACTTTACGCCCTCCTTCAACTTTTTGTTCGGGCCTCGTACTGTCCTGCTGCCTGAAGATTTGCCCAATCCGGATGGCTGAAAGAAGAAAGATCGATTCGTTAATATATATCTTCAAGTCATTTAAAACATGTGATGATCACCAGATGCCTGCTTATATAAATATACCTCGCCGGTCTTTGTTGTTTCAAGATCAACATTTTCTTCGTCATGTTCATAGTTCATGACTTCATCAATTCGGTCGTCGCGATCGAATATCATATCACCCTCCCCGGTGTTGTTTAGATATTCGGAGCCGTCATAATCTTCTTCATTCTGATCATCATCTGGCCCGCGAGGATTGCGTATGATATTGAACAGGGCCTCTTCTCCCTCTCTGCCGGTATTGTCCGCCATAGGTTTTATTTAACTAATCCAAAAGAAATATATTCAAATTACAATGCATGGATGCAATCAATTAATAAGGAAAAACTGAATCAATCATAGTACATAATAAGCATCATCGAATATAATCTCGAATACGTCGTCTCGAATAATAGATATAATCTCGAATACATCGTCTCGAATAATATATATAATCTCGAATAAATCATCTCGAATATTATATATCGAATACATCACTAGCTAGCTAGCTAGCTAATAAAGATCGAATACTAGAGAGTAATCTAGGCGGTGGACAACCAAAGTGAAGGAACCATCACTGGATCATAGCTCGGGTGATCTCCCCAAAGAACCTGCCAGGTATTGGAGAACCTGACGTCCATAGCAGCCATGTAGCGATGGACGTGCTCGTCCTCCTCCCTGACACGGCGACGTACCACCTCCGGCGGGGCCGGCTCCCTCCGCACCGAAAGTGGCCCACGCGAACGCCACCAAAGGAGATGAGGGTCGACGACGGGACCCGGGGCCGGGTTCCTCACCAACCGTCGCGCCCCCGAAGGTAGCACCTCCCAGTGCCAGCCCGGCGGAGCCCAGTCCCGGACATGGGTCCTCTGAAGCAGGACGTCGTCGCGAACGGGTCGACGGCGAGGATGCAGGCCGGGCATCGTTGACAACAAATACTATATGCAAATGTAACACTAATTATGCTATCATTGCATATGTCAAAATTCTATATGCTAATTCATACTAATTAAGCATCTAACACTAAAAACAGAAAAAACAACTTCTATACATCCATTAAAAAACAGAAAAACAACATTATATAAAAAAATTCCATACTAATTAAACACTAATTATATCCATCTAACATGCATTCATACATATATACTAGTGAAAGAATAATAATCTAAAAAATCTAAACTAATTAAACATACAAAATACGTATATACTAATTAACTTAAGGAAATGTGTGTGTGTGTTCATCATGCTTGTGTGTGTGTATGGGTTCGAGGAGGGGTGGCGCCCATGGTGGCCGCCGGGGGCGAGGGAGAGGGGGAGAGCTCACAGCAGGGCGACAGCGAGGCGACGGCCGGGGCGGCGACGGGCCGGGGCGTTACGGGGGCGGCGACGCGGGGACGGCACGACGGGGACGGGCCCGGGGCCGGGGTGGCGACGGAGACGAGGGCGGCGACGGGGACGGGGCAGCGACGGGGACGGGGGGCGGCGACGGGGATTGGGGCGGCGACGGCAACAGCGCGCGATGGGGGCGGCGCGCGACGGGGGCGGCGACGGGGACGGGGGGGGCGACGGCGTCGATCGATCGGGGCGGGCGGTGCTTCAATGGGGAAAGAGAGGAAGAAACATAGGGAGAATGAAATTTTTCGAAGTGATGTATATATAGAAGGCACCTTTCGTACCGGTTCGAGCCACCAACCGGTACTAAAGGCCTATTTTGGCCAGGGCAAGCGGCGGGAAGGGCAGGCCTTTAGTACCGGGTGGTGGCTCCAACCGGTACTAAAGAGCCCCCCCCCCCCCCTTTAGTACCGGTTGATGCCACGACCCGGTACTAAAGGGGGTTTCGCTGCCAGGCGAGGGGCACAGAAGTTTAGTCCCACCTCGCTAGCCGAAGGGCGCTCGCACCTGCTTATAAGCCCGGCTGCCGCTGCTGTCTCGAGCTCCTCTCTAAAGCAGGCCTTCTGGGCCTACCTCTGCTACTCTGCCCTGTGGGGCCTATTGGGCTTGCGGGCCTGCATCCTGGCCCAACAACAGGTTGGGTTTCTAGTCGTATGCAGGCCGCTGTGGCCCGGTAGGTGGGCTTTTTTCATTTAGTTTTTTCTTTTCTGCTTTATTTATTTTGTTTTATTTATTTTTAGTTGTTTTTTGTTGTATTTAGAGTTTCTTTGTGAATATTTTTGATAGTTTTCAGAAACTTTCAGTTAGTGCTGGTAGTTTTTAAATTTGAATAGTTTAAATTTTGAATTATTTGAAATTTGTGTGAATCACTAGTTTGTGAATAACTTAACTTTAAAAATACATTTTTCAGTGATTCTTTTTTATTATGTTTAATATTAGTGTGTTTTATCATTATATTCAATTTGGTAATGCTTAGGTTATTTAAAAAATGAAATGCCTTTTTAGCTGAAAAATTCAGTAAAGGCATGAAAGAACTTGTTTGCACATAAAATTTCTTCGTGTTTCAAATGCCAAAACACATAACTACCCTAACTATTACAGAGATTCCCTCCTGGGTGTGAAACACAGAAGAAAGTGATGATAGTGAAGCCGATCACATCCCAGATCTTTGGGTGTGAAACTTTTTCTTCGCGTGTGGCCCTTTGCACCGTAACCATGGAAAATCTTCATCATTTAACGGGTTGCTCGGGCAAGGTTGTCAGAATCGCGATTTTGAATCGGATCGGAGCTCTGATGGTAGAATAGTAAATCATAGAATCTTCACTACCAGGATCGTAGAAACGTAGATTTTATGAACTAAAATCGTAGAATCAGATGGGTAAGTTTGGATCATAAAGTCGTAGAATCGTATAACAGAATCACGATTCTAACAACCTTGTGCTCAGGTCAATATTCACTGTGAATGGAGCAATTTCATTAAACTTTTCATAATCTCCTGACATGTCTGTCTTGTCATCCACTCCCACGATGTTTCTCTTCCCAAAAAGAACTATGTGCCGCTTTGGCTCATCGTACGATGCATTCGCTTCCTTATCTTTTCTTTTTCTCGGCTTGGTAGACATGTCCTTCACATAGAAAACCTGTGCCACATCATTGGCTAGGACGAATGGTTCGTATGCATACGCAAGATTGTTGAGATCCACTGTTGTCATTCCGTACTGCGGGTCTTCTGTTACCCGGCCTCGTGTCATATTGACCCATTTGCACCGAAACAAAGGGACCTTCAAACCATGTCGATAGTCAAGTTCCTATATGTCCTGTATATAACCATAATATGTTTCCTTTCCCGTCTTGGTTTCTGCATCAAAGCGGACACCACTGTTTTGGTTGGTGCTCTTCTTATCTTGGGCGATCGTGTAAAATGTATTACCATTTATCTCGTACCCTTTGAAAGTCATTATATTCGAAGATGGTAACTGGGACAGCAAGTACAGGTCATCTTCAATAGAGGCGTCATGCATGGTACGTGCCTGCAACCAGCTGGCGAAACTCCTGGTTTGTTCACGTGTAATCCAGTCATCAGACCGCTCCGGGTGTTTGGAGCGTAGCAAATTCTTGTGTTCATCCATATACGGAGCCACCAAGGCGGAATTCTGTAGAACTGTGTAGTGTGCTTCAGTGAGAGAATGTCCGTCCATACATATTATTTGTTCCCCTCCTAGCGTGCCTTTTCCATCCAGTCTGCCCTTATGCCGCGATTCAGGAACACCAATCGGCTTAAGGTCAGGAATAAAGTCAATACAAAACTGAATGACCTCCTCATTTTCATGGCCCTTGGAGATGCTTCCTTCTGGCCTAGCACGGTTATGAACATATTTCTTTAAGACTCCCATGAACCTCTCAAAGGGGAACATATTGTGTAGAAATACAGGACCCAAAACGTTAATCTCTTCGCATAGGTGAACTAGGACGTGCGTCATGATGTTGAAGAAGGATGGTGGGAACACCAACTCGAAACTGACAAGACATTGCACCAAATCATTCTCTAACCTTGGTATGATTTCTGGATCGATTACCTTTTGAGAGATTGCATTGAAGAATGCACATAGCTTCACAATGGCTAATCAAATGTTTTCTGGTAGAAGCCCCCTCAATGCAACCGGAAGCAGTTGCGTCATAATCACGTGGCAGTCATGAGACTTTAGGTTCTGGAACTTTTTCTCTGCCATGTTTATTATTCCCTTTATATTCGACGAGAAGCCAGACGGTACCTTAATACTGAGCAGGCATTCAAAGAAGATTTCCTTCTCTTCTTTGGTAAGAGCGTAGCTTGCATGACCCTGATGTATGCCGTCTTTTCCGTGCATACGTTGTTGGTCCTCCCGTGCCTCAGGTGTATCTTTTGTCTTCCCATACACGCCCAAGAAGCCAAGCAGGGTCACACAAAGATTCTTCGTCACGTGCATCACGTCGATTGCGGAGCGGACCTCTAGGTCTTTCCAATAGGGCAGGTCCCAAAATATAGATTTCTTCTTCCACATGGGTGCGCGTCCGTCAGCGTCATTCGGAACAGGTTGTCCACCAGGACCCTTTCCAAAGACCACCTTCAAATCGTTGACCATATCATGTACATCAGCACCAGTACGGTGGCGAGGCTTCGTCCGGTGATCCGCCTCACCTTTGAAATGCTTGCCTTTCTTTCTTACGGGATGCCTGCTCGGAAGAAATCGACGATGTCCCAGGTACACATTCTTCTTACAATTAGCCAAATATATACTGTCGGTATCGTCCAAACAGTGCGTGCATGCGCGGTATCCCTTGTTTGTCTGTCCTGAAAGGTTACTGAGAGCAGGCCAATCATTGATGGTCACGAACAGCAACGCCTTTAGGTCAAATTCTTCCCCCATGTGCTCATCCCACGCACGTACACCTGTTCCATTCCACAGTTGTAAGAGTTCTTCAACTAATGGCCTTAGGTACACATCAATGTCGTTGCCGGGTTGCTTAGGGCCTTGGATGAGCACTGGCATCATAATGAACTTCCGCTTCATGCACAACCAAGGAGGAAGGTTATACAAACATAGAGTCACAGGCCAGGTGCTATGGTTGCTGCTCTGCTCCCCAAAAGGATTAATGCCATCTGCGCTTAGACCAAACCATACGTTCCTTGCGTCATCTGCAAACTCCTTCCCGTACTTTCTTTCGATTTTTCTCCACTGCGACCCGTCAGCGGGTACTCTCAACTTTCCGTCTTTCTTACGGTCTTCTCTGTGCCATCGCATCGCCTTGGCATGCTCTTTGTTTTGGAACAAACGTTTCAACCGTGGTATTATAGGAGCATACCACATCACCTTGGCAGGAATCTTCTTCCTGGGGCGCTCGCCCTCGACATCACCAGGGTCATCGCGGCTGATCTTATAGCGCAATGCACCGCATACCGGGCAAGCGTTCAAATCCTCGTACTCACCGCGGTAGAGGATGCAATCATTAGGGCATGCATGTATCTTCTGCACCTCTAACCCTAGAGGGCAGACAACCTTCTTTGCTTCGTACGTACTCTCGGGCAATTCGTTGTCCTTTGGAAGCATATTCTTTATCATTACCAGCAACTTTCCAAATCCCTTGTCAGATACACCATTCTCTGCCTTCCATTGTAGCAATTCCAGTGTGGTGCCCAGCTTTTTCTTGTCACCTACGCAATTCGGGTACAACAATTTTTTGTGATCCTCTAACATGCGCTGCAACTTCTTCTTCTCCAAATCACTTGCGCAGTTTCTCTTTGCATCGGCAATGGCCCGACCTAGATCATCAACGGGCTCATCCGATGCCTCTTCTTCAGCTTCTTCCCGCATTGCCGGCTCAGCTTCTTCCCGCATTACCGGCTCAGCTTCTTCCCTCATTGTTGTATCATCGTATTCAGGGAACCCATGGCCAGGATAGCTGTCGTCGTCCTCTTCTTCTTCATTGTCTTCCATCATAACCCCTCTTTCTCCATGCTTGGTCCAAACATTATAGTGGGGCATGAAACCGGACTCAAACAGGTGGACGTGAATGGTTCTTGACGTAGAGTAATTGTGACCATTCTTACAGCCAGCACATGGACAAGGCATAAAACCATCCGCCCGCTTGTTTGCCTCAGCCGCAAGCAGAAAAGTATGCACGCCATTAATGAACTCGGGAGAGCATCGGTCATCGTACATCCATTGCCGGCTCATCTTCAATACACAGCACCGAAAACACCAAATTAATACAATACATAAAGTTCATACAACACTTAAATGCAACAAACAAATAACTCTCTAGCTAAAGAATTTAAATGCAACAACAAATGCGATCAAGATCGCAACTAAGGTAACAATTGATCCAACAGCATAATGATACCAAGCCTCACTATGAATGGCATATTTTCTAATCTTTCTAATCTTCAAGCGCATTTTCTCCATCTTAATCTTGTGATCATCGACGACATCGGCAACATGCAACTCCAATTCCATCTTCTCCCCCTCAATTCTTTTCAATTTTTCTTTCAAATCCTCGTTTTCTCTTTCAACTAAATTTAACCTCTCGACAATAGGGTCGGTTGGAATTTCCGGTTCAACTACCTCCTACATACAAATATCTATGTCAGCTTGATGGGCATAATTTGTCATAAACACGAAATGCAACAAATAGTTTTAAAAGAGAATATACCACATCCGAATCATAACAAGGGCGAGGGCCGACGGGGACGGATATCAAAACCATGGCACTATGTATAACAAACAACGTACGGGTAAGATAATTATACGAGTAACTATATATCCAAATCACACAAACATCAATTTTTTATATAAAATTTCATGAACAAGAGGCTCACCACAAGGTGATGCCGGCGATGGGACGGTGCGGGCGATCGACGGTGGTTACGACGGAGATTTAGAAGGCACTAAGTAAACCACACCTACATATGCGAACTAAGTGTTATTGACCTCAATTTGCATATAAATCAAATACTACCACATATAATTCCTCCCAAATTACTAAAACCCACAATTAATCACTATATAAACCAATGCAAGAGCTAATCTAGCAATGAGAGATGAAAGGACAAAGTTGCTAACCTTTGTGATCATTTGAATGGATGGGGGCCTGCAAATCTTGACAAATTTGGGGCAAATTTTGTGATGAACTCGAGAGGAAGAAGGGAAGAACAGAGGAGAGGGAGAGGGGAAAGGGGGAAGAACAGAGTGCTGGTGGACGAAGGGTTTATATAGGACGACCTTTAGTACCGGTTCGTGGCACGAACCGGTACTAAAGGTGCTGGAGGGGCCCCACTCTGACAACATCCTGCCACCACTTTCATTAGTACTGGTTCGTGGCACGAACCGGTGCTAAAGGTTCGCCACGAACCGGTACTAAAGAGCTCCTCCCGCCTAGCCGTTGGAACCGGCACTAATGGACACATTAGTGTCGGTTCTGTTACAAACCGGGACTAATGTGTCGCACATTTGACCCTTTTTCTACTAGTGAGACAATCCTCCATCTTGGGACCCTTCGATCAGACTTGGAATCCCGGACCACAAGACATTTCGACAATGGTAAAACAAAACCAGCAAGACCTCCCGATGTGTCGACACCTTGATAGTAGCCGCACGTATCCCGTCTTAGGCCATGGTCCATGAGAGACGCGTACAAGTGCCAAAATAACCCATGTTGCCCTGGGGTGGCCCCGCACAGTGCTCTAGTTTGGACCAACACTCATGAGGAGCATTGGCCCAGGAGTTGATTAAGAATCCTCGGGTGCTAGCCGGTCCCAATGCAAGTTTTAGTTGTTATTAGGCAAATGGTAAAACCAATGTCGGGCCTTGCTGGAAGAGTTTTATTCAAAGCGAACTGTCAAGAGGGGCCCATAAACCCTCATCGTGTTAGGGACACAAAATCAAGTAACATAACACCGGTATGACAGAAACTAGGGCGGCAAGAGTGGAACAAAACATCAGGCAGAAGGTCGAGTCTTCCAAGTATATAGATGCATTAATTAAATAAGAGATATTGTGATATCCCATGATATCCATGTACCAACATGGAACAACCTGTAACTGCACCTGCAACTAGCAACACTATAAGAGGGGCTGAGCAAAGTGGTAACATAGCCAAACAATGGTTTGCTAGGATGGTGGAAAAGGTTAGAGGCTGTTTCGTGGCATATTGGGAGGCTTGATAAACAAGTGGTGGGTAGCGCGACATAGCGATAGCATCGAGACAACTAGCATAGCAAAGATAGTAGTGAGATCTAAGGTGACGGTCATATTGCCTGAAATCCCACTAGGAAGAAGGTCGAGTCCATGAAGAAGACGAACCCACGTAGTCGAATGAATCCTCATGATCGCAACGAAACAGGAACTATCGAGAAGAAGCACAACCAAAAAGAAGCAAACGACATGGTAAACACACAACACATAAACATGACATGATGCTCACCCAAGTATGATACATGACAAGGCTATATGATGCTACTCATGGCAAGAGATGATGCATACATGAGCGACACATCAAAGCAAGTTTAAATGAGGCCAGAATCAACGCATAACACTTCCGGGAACTCCTCATATGCAAATTTTGAAATAGGCCCAGATCTGAATAAAACATTATGTTGAAGTTGTTAAACAGCAAGTTAAAATGCACCAAGATGGTCTATATGTCTTTCTAGTCAAGTTACATATAAGGTTCATTTAATTCAGAGCTACGGCCTAGAAGATATGAGCAAAACAAGTTAAACATAGCATTGATGCAAATGCGAGCAAAACAACATCACAAACACTCTAAAACAAGGATGCAATAAGGTAACATGAAACTACATGCAAAATGAAGCAAGTTTCATGTAGAGCATGCTCCAAACGGAGCCACGGTTCAACACATACACTCAATACAAGTTTCAAACACAATCTGCCCAAAACAACAACTAAGCACTTTGTAAGCAAGGAAACAACATGCTACAGGAAACATATGAGCACAAACTTGACATGCACTTAAAGTACAGATTACATGCTTCAAATATCATCAAGGTTCAGGTACATAGGCATCAGTATTAAACCATTATGATCAACACAAAAAGCAACCTTATAACACAGATTAAGACTTAGTGAAAAACGGGGCATACGTGTGAGCAGGAATAACATGTTGACATGTTGGAGGCATGAAACAATGAGGCTGAGTGCAAGAACATGATAAGAAAAAGCATGGTACTAAAGTACAGGTTAAAAATGGCACAACATGGTTACTAAGCATCTCCATATAACGTCTAGATCAATGGCATTCATCAAGACAAGATTGCAAGTCATAACAGATTCTCAGACTTGATGAAAAACAGAGTATGGCAGAAAATAGATTCATGATGCATATTTTGAGACAACAAAAATATATGCTACAGGAAAGTTTCATGGCATCCAAGGGCATGTTAAGCATGTACATGCAGCGCACTACAAAACATAATCACTGAGCTACTGCTAGAAACCACTAGAACATGCTCAAAACATCATGGAAAAAATGCAAATGATAACAGATTCACAGACTTGGTGGAATTTAGTGAACATGGCAGCAGCAACGACAAGTAGACATGTTTGCAAGCTTGGTTAACTCAACATAAACCATATCATAGCATGTGAATACAAGCAACAACAAGAAGGCATATTTTTGTAGCTACTCATGGCAAGAACATGGTAATAGGATGCATAGAACACTACCTATTCACATGGGAAAACTGAACTTACTGATAATAGGCTCACAGAAACATTATTTAGCAATTCTAGAGCATGGTAATGATAAGCTACAGCAGGCCACAATTGCAAACAAGGGCATGTATGGATAGAGCATAACAATATCTACAAAACATCCTTACTGTGCATCTCCATAATATGCATCGATTCACTTGTAACATCAAGTTAACATGGCAACATAATGTAGCAGATTAAGACTAAGCAGAAAACACTGTCACTAAAATCAGCAACAGCAAGTACCCTACTTTGCATGCTTGTCCTAGTCACCACAGGCCATATCAAAATACGTAGATTGCACCACTGTAAAGATGGCATGAATTTCCTTCTATAACATGTTGACATGATGCTCAAAAGACAATCACACAAAATGCTATGAAAAAGACAAATCAGCAAGTTTCAGCAATTTCCAGCAGATTATAACATTGAGCACTTTTGCAATGATGCTTAAGGAATCAAGATGATCGGTAACATGCAAGAAAACTACACCCCCATGTAGAGCATTCAGAGATGAACATTTGACATATCATGCACGCAAAACGGAGCCACATGCACAAAGTTATAGCAAGTCAAAGGTGCACACATCACATCACAGATCAGGGACTTAGAGAAAGCGAAAAAAATGGGACGGAGACGACCCGGGATGGAGCGGCAGGCTGTGATTGGAGGGGCGGGACGTCTGGACGCATCCGGCAGCGGCGGACATGTCCGGCGTGGCTTGGAGGGGGTAGGCTAGGGTTTGGACCCGAAATTGGAGGGGGGGGCTTATTTATAGAGGGAGCTAGGAGAGGGCTATTGAGGTGCAGTTTTCGCCCACACGATCGTGATGCAACGGCGAAGAGCATGGAGGGGGTTTAGATGGGCTAGTGGGCTGCTGTGAAGAGGTGTTGGGCTGCAAAGAGAGAGGGGTCCGACGGTTAATGCGGTTAATCGTTGGGGCATCAAACAACCTCCAAATGGAACGAAATTTGACAGGCGGTCTACCAGTGATGTACCAAGACCACTCGTCAATTCTCGACCCATTCCGAGAACGCTTTTCTCCCGCTCATGAAACAAGGTCTGAGAGGTGCAACGGGTGCATGTGAGAGTGTCGGATGCCAAAACGGACAACGGAGAAAACTGGGAAACCCGGACGGATGCAAGTTTTGAAAAACATGCAGATGAGATGCACATGATGACATGGAAAAGAGCAACACGCAAGAGAATGACATGGCAAAGACGGTGAATAACTGGAAGACGCCTGGCGCATCGGTCTCGGGGAATCTCTCCTCCACTAACAGAAGATCTCGTCCCGAGATATCAGGAACGAGACGAAAGAAAAGAGAATGAGGTGAACAAGACCGCAAGAGGGAAGATGAACAAAGTTGATGTAGGGTTGAACCCTAGATGGCCGATCTTTTATGAAAGGAGCGGATCCCGCGAGGAACACGAAGGACACGAGGAGAAACACGAGAGAATCACTCAAACCAACAAGAACAATCACACATATGCTAGATCCAAGTACACACAGAGATCACATGATCCAAAGTCAACAACGGACGATACAAGGGGTAACCGGTTCTTCTTCGTGAGGAGGTCTTGATGGGGAGTCTTCTCCGTGAAGGAGGTCTTGAATCCAATGTGGATCTTCTCTAAAGAGGGGCCGCGGTCTCTCTCAAGGACTAGATCAGTATGGATGAGCAAAGCTCTATCTATAAATGAGCTAAAACCAATGCTAACCCTAGAAAGATGGAGGAGGAGGAGTATATATAGTCTAGGTGGGCGAAGGGGTACACGGGCCACGGCCCTTACACTGTGCGTAGACAGGGGATGCCGGATGTCCGGGCTGGGGTGGCCGAATGTCCGGGCTGTCGGGGATGGCCTTGACGCTCTCTGGATGGAGGGTGCCGGATTTCCGGGCTTCGAGCCGGATGTCCGGGCTGGCCCGGATGTCCGGGGCCTGTAGGTACTTGCCAGTTGGGCGGCTGCTGCTCCAGGAGCTGGATGTCCGAGGCCTAGAAGATGTTCTTGACTCTGTTGGTTCTCTTCATCCGTGAACTTGGGGACTCATCCGTCTTCACGTGCATCTTCGGGAGGGTCCTCTTGGTACCTGATCATGCACAACATCTCGGACTTAATTAGTAGCCATGTCTCGAGTGGATCATATGTGATATCACTAAGGAAAGAAGTCACCTCAGTCTCGAGAGCTCTAGCTCTAGCTCGTGTCATAGGTCCTCTTGGCGCTTCGTGAGACGATGGTAGGTCCATGGGGGATGATAGTAGGATGCTCCGCATCATCTCCCCTCCCTTGGGAAAGATCCGACCTCGGATCGAAATCTTCATCACCATGGTAGGGAGAGAGATCTTTGACGTTGAAGATGTCGCTCACGGAGTACTTGTCGCGTGGAATGTCAATCTTGTAGTTGTTGTTCTAGCGTTCAAGCACCTTGAAGGGTCCATCTGCTCGTGGTCGAAGTTTGGACTTGCGTTCGTGGGGGAAGCGGTCCTTGTGAAGGTGTAGACACCCAAGATCTCCAATGTTGAACACCATGGGGTGCTTGTTGAGGTTGAGCTTGGTTGCGAGTCGTTGTACTTGGCTCTCAATGGTGTGCCTTGTATCTTCATGCATCTTCTTGAGATAGTTGACTCGGACACTCGCGTCCATGTTTGTGCGCTCTTGTAGTGGTACACTGGTACAGCGACGTGCTAAACAAACAGTTTTTAACCCCTTTCCGTGACGGCACTTGGAACCGTCGCCAAGTGAGTGTGGGCGATAGGAGGGTCCTTCCCACACGACCCAGAAATCATCGGGGATAGGCCCTCCTTGGACCCAAGCTGGGGCCGTGTGCGATCGGGCGAGGCATCGAAACCCAATCATTTCCGTAGGTATGTACATCCCACACGGTGAATCCCAGAAATCATTTCCATAGGTATGTACATCCTACACGGTGAATCCTAGAAATAATTTCCTTAGGTATGTACATCCCACATGGTGAATCCTAGAAAATCATTTCTGTAGGTATGTACATCCCACACAGTTCTTTGTGTGGAAACGTTTGTGCAAGGTGGCCTAACGAAAATAGTTCGCTGCCGGAAGCCGTGTGTGATTGTTAGTTGATCGAACACGCCTACTTTCTAGAAACCATGCGGGTTGTTTGAGTTCATCGCCCATGGTGATGTCTGAGTAACCATTTGCAATAGAAAACCCCAATAAGCATGGTAATTAGCCTATTATTGATAACCATGTACTAATCAAGCTAATATTTCTTAGAAAACACGCCAGATATTTCATATCTGTATAAAAGCAACTAGAATTTCATAATCGAATTACATCAGATAGCTTCGGGACTCAGTTACGCCATTACACAACAGCACCAAGTATCACATGCAGCATCAAAAACCTTTGGAAAGTAGTATCATACACAGTAAATAGACAGATGAATTTCATCTGGGAAACCGCAGAAGCAGAAGTCAAATATTGAGCCTTCAGTGATGTTGAATGTCCTTGCAACTTTAGGCCAGTGGCTATGGATAATTGCCTGCCCAACCTTCGTCCTCTTCAGCAAGACTTCAATATTATACCGTGGGTGTTGAATGAATACCTTCCTCGCCTCTTGACCATGCAGGTTGTTGGGGAACGTAGAAATTTCAAAAATAATCCTACGCACACGCAAGATCATGGTGATGCATAGCAATGAGAGGGGGAGAGTGTTGTCCACATACCCTCGTAGACCGTAAGCGGAAGCGTTATAACAACACAGTTGATGTAGTCGTACGTCTTCACGATCGACCGATCCTAGTACCAAAAGTACGGTACCTCCGTGTTCTGTACACATTCGGCTCGGTGACGTCGCACGAACTCTCGATCCAGCTGAGTGTTGAGGGAGAGCTTCGTGAGCACAATGGCGTGATGACGGTGATGATGATGCTACCATCGCAGGGCTTTGCCTAAGCACTACGATGATATGACCGAGGTGGATTATGGTGGAGGGGGACACCGCACACGGCTAAGGGATCAATGATCAACTTGTGTGTCTATGGGGTGGCCCATCCCCCGTATATAAAGGAGTGGAGGAGGGGGAAGGTCGGCCCTCTACTATGGCGCGCCCTAGGGAGTCCTACTCCCACCGGGAGTAGGATTCCCCCCCTTACCAAGTAGGAGTAGGAGAGAAGGAAGAAAAAGAGAGAAGAGAAGGAAGGAGGGGGCGCTGCCCCTCCCCCTAGTCCAATTTGGACTAGGCCTTGGGAGGCACGCGGCCTGCCCTAGGCAGTGCCTCTCTCTTTCCCCTAAAGCCCAATAAGGCCCATATACTCCGCGGGGGATTCCGGTAACCTCCCGGTACTCCGGAAAATGACCGAACTCATCTGGAACCATTCCGATGTCCAAACATAGGCTTCCAATATATCAATATTTAAGTCTCGACCATTTCGAGACTCCTCGTCATGTCCGTGATCAAATCCGGGACTCCAAACTACCTTTGGTACATCAAAACACATGAACTCATAATACCGAATGTTAAGCGTGCGGACCCTACGGGTTCGAGAACTATGTAGACATTACCGAGACATGTCTCCAGTCAATAACCAATAGCGGAACCTGGATGTTCATATTGGCTCCCACATATTCTACGAAGATCTTTATCGGTCAAACCGCATAACGATATACGTTGTTCCCTTTGTCATCGGTATGTTACTTGCCCGAGATTCGATCGTCGATATCTCAATACCTAGTTCAATCTCATTACTGGCAAGTCTCTTTACTTGTTCCGTAATGCATCATCCCACAACTAGCTCATTAGTCACATTGCTTGCAAGGCTTATATTGATGTGCATTACCAAGAGGGCCCAGAGATACCTCTCTGACAATCGGAGTGAAAAATCCTAATCTCGATCTATGCCAACTCAACAATCACCATCGGAGATACCTGTAGAGCACCTTTATAATCACCCAGTAACATTGTGATGTTTGGTAGCACACAAAGTGTTCCTCCGGTATTCGGGAGTTGCATGATCTCATAGTCATAGGAATATGTATAAGTTATGGAGAAAGCAATAGCAACAAAGTAAACGATCATCATGCTAAGCTAACGGATGGGTCAAGTCAATCAAATCATTCTCTAATGATGTGATCCCGTTAATCAAATGACAACTCATGTCTATGGTTAGGAAGCATAACCATCATTGATTCAACGAGCTAGTCAAGTAGAGGCAAACTAGTGACACTCTATTTGTCTATGTATTCGCACATGTACTAAGTTTCCGGTTAATACAATTCTAGCATGAATAATAAACATTTATCATGATATAAGGAAATATAAATAACAACTTTATTATTGCCTCCGGGGCATATTTCCTTCAGTCTCCCACTTGCACTAGAGTCAATAATCTAGATTACATTGTAATGATTCTAACACCCATGCAGTCTTGGTGTTGATCATGTTTTTATCATGAGAGAGGCTTAGTCAACGGGTCTGCAACATTCAGATCCGTATGTATCTTGCAAATCTCTATGTCTCCCTCCTTGACTTGATCGCGGATGGAATTGAAGCGTCTCTTGATGTGCTTTGTTCTCTTGTGAAATCTGGATTCCTTTGCCAAGGCAATTGCACCAGTATTGTCACAAAAGATTTTCATTGGACCCGATGCACTAGGAATGACACCTAGATCGGATATGAACTCCTTCATACAAACTCCTTCATTTGCTGCTTCCGAAGCATGTATCGACCAGACCTCAAACGGTCCAATCTCTATGCTCAGGTGTCATCCCTGGATCAGTAATGCTGACACCACACAATACTTGAAGGATTTATAACAGAGTAGCAATCACACACTTATTACATCGAGTGTCTCAAAAGAGAGCTTATTACAATAAATATGGCTTAAGGCCATCTAATAACGATAACAGTGGAAGGCTTGGAAGATAAGTGAGTACATCAACTCCAACGGCATCACTGAGTATAGAACCACGACCAAAAGGCACCTTAATCGTCGTCTGAAAAGTCTGCAACATTAACGTTGCAGCCCGAAACGGGTCAGCACATGGAATATGCTGGCAATGTAACACATAGAGAGTAATGGAATGAAATAGGCTATACTATATGCATATATGGCTGGTGGAAAGCTCTATGGTTACAGTTTTTGCATAAAGCCAATTTTTCCCTACTGCAACGGAATAGATTTTATTCAACTATCATGGTAGTTGTTCAACACTGAGAATGGTTGACAGCATTCTCAATCCCAATTAAGTAACGTCATTAAACCCATCAAAATTAATTTAAAGTAACGTGATGAGATTCACATGATAATCCAGATACTAGATACTCAAGATGTCCATAACCGGGGACACGGCTAACCATGATTAGTTTATACACTCTGCAGAGGTTTGCGCACTTTTCCCCACAAGACCCGATCTCCTCCGTTGGATTTCTCGCACTACATGGTGTTTGAGAAACGGATGACCGAGACATAG
Source organism: Triticum aestivum (assembly GCF_018294505.1). Taxonomy (NCBI): domain Eukaryota; kingdom Viridiplantae; phylum Streptophyta; class Magnoliopsida; order Poales; family Poaceae; genus Triticum; species Triticum aestivum. Next base: position 335,034,824 of record NC_057800.1, on the reverse strand, counting down.
TCTTTCAGAAGCGCTAGCACCTTACGAACGGGTAGACCGTACCAACCTACATCCCCTACATCTGCTAGTCTACCACTGTAAGAGTTCGCATGACTTAGTCAACTATGCTAGAGCCCATAGTAGCTTGCGGCTGCACACGGAAGTTTCTAGCATGAATAATGTCATGATCCCTTTGAGCCTGGGTGGCGGTCCAAAAGAAAAATAGGCAATCGCTGGAATACCCAGGTGCCTCAATCCACCCAGATGTGTATTTAAGTTGCCACCTTAGATAAACCATTAATTTAACAATCTCACATCTGTCATGGATACACTCACCCAATCCACGTCTACTAGCATAGCATGGCATAATAAGCAACGTAGAAGTAACTCCCAAAGGTTTGATAATAAATAGGTAATAGGTTCTACCTCAACTACTTCCCAAACCCACAATTTAATTAGATCCTAATCATGCAATGTGTGAGGATTGATCTAATGCAATAAAACTGGGTAGTAGGAGGTATGATCAAAGTGTTACTTGCCATGCTAATGATCCGCAAAACCTAGCGATTCGAAGTAGCAAGCGGTGCACTCCGGGTACTCTATCGCAAACAAACAAGCATACAATAAGTACTCAACTAATGCACAGGTAAAACCCAAATAAGAGATCTAACCAGAAAGTTCAACTTAAGAACTCCGGTTGGCAAAAAGAATCAAATCGAACGAAGCAACGAAAGACAAATGGCAAAAGAAACAAGCTTCGTTTACTATTCTGGATCTAGGGCAATTTTTATAGTGGCAAAAACTTGTTTGAGTTGGTTAAACGGAAAGAGGGTTTCGAGATGAAACTCCAGGCGCTTGAATCGCCTGATTCCGATAAAGAAGCGAAAAGTTATACTAAAACGAACATCGGATCAGGAATCGCGATCAAAAAAATCGCGGATTTAATCCGAGAAAAAAGAAAAACGACGAACGTTCGTTAAAATGAATGAACGGGCGAACGCTCGCTAAAAAATAAACCGAAAAAACCGATCTATTAAAAAAACGAACCTAAAAACCCGAAAAAACCGACGGAAAACCGATCGGTTTTCTAAAAAAACCGGCGGCGAAAAACTACCTCCGGCGACGGATCCGGCGGCGGCGGTTCGGCGGCCGCCGCGGCGGCGAGGCGAGGTGGCGCGGCAGGCGTGGGGCGGCGCGACGCGGGCTAGGGGCGGCGGCGGGCCTAGGGCGGCGGCGGCCGGGCCTAGGGGCGGCTAGGGTTTCGGTGGGGGGGGGGGGGGGGTGGCGGCTGGGCCTCCCGGCTATTTAAAGCCGGCCGGGCCAGGAGTCCAGGTCGGACACGGCCCGGTAAGTTAGTTGCGCGTTTTTTTTGAATAGTTACGCTTAGAAAAAAAATAAAAGGAATACTAAACGAACTCCAAATATCCCGAAATAAATTTTCCCTGGCTTCTGAAATCAAGCCGCATAGGATGAACATTTATTTGGGGCCTAAATGCAATTTTGAAAACGCGCATTTTTCCTAAATTCAAATAAAATAGCAAATAAAACCAAAATAAAATCTTATTTGATTTTTTATTAAAATCCTCAATATTTCTTTATTTTGGGAAAGTCATTTTATTCCCTCTCTCATATTTTTGTAATAGAAATAATTGAAGATAAAATAAATAAAATCAAATGATCCTATTTTCAAAATTTGAGAAAAACTCAAATATGAAAATAAGGAAATCCCCAACTCTCTCCTAGGGTCCTTGAGTTGCTTAGAATTTTCTAGGGTCAGCCAAAATGCAAAAATTATGCTATGCATTGATGATCTAGTGTATTACATTCCAAATTGAAAATTTGGGATGTTAGAAACCTACCCCCTTAAGATGAATCTCGCCCTCGAGATTCGGGTTGGCTAGAAAATAGGTGAGGGTGGTCCTTCAGCAATTCTTCCTCTCGCTCCCAGGTGGCTTCATCCTCCGTGTGGTGACTCCACTGAACTTTGCAAACCTTGATAACCTTGCTGCGAGTGACTCGACTGGCATAATCTAGAATCTAACCGGTTTCTCCTCATAGGTCAAATAACTGTCCAACTGAATTGCTTCCAGTGGCACTGTATCTATCAGCGGTATGTCAGCCATCTCTGCGTGGCACTTCTTCAACTGGGAAACGTGGAACACATCATGAATTCCTGATAATCCTTCAGGCAACTCCAACTTATAGGCTACTTCTCCCATACGCTCCAAAACTTTGTATGGGCCTACAAAACGTGGCGCTAATTTTCCCTTAACTCCAAAGCGCTTAACTCCTCGAAGTGGAGATACTCGAAGATAAACTCGATCTCCGACTTCGTAAACTGTCTCCTTGCGTTTAGTATCTGCATAGCTCTTCTACCAAGACTGGGCTACCTTGATCCTATCGCGAATCAATTTCACTTTCTGTTCAGACTCCTTAATCAGATCCGGTCCAAACAACTGACGGTCTCCTGCTTCATCCCACGATAATGGGGTCCTGCACCTCCTTCCGTACAAGGCTTCGAAAGGGGCCATCTTCAAACTGGATTGATAACTATTGTTGTAAGAGAACTCTGCATATGGCAAATTCTCGTCCCAACTAGATCCGTAATCTAGCACACAAGCTCTTAGCATATCCTCCAAATTCTGATTGACTCTCTCGGTCTGTCCATCTGTCTGCGGATGGAAAGCTGTACTGAACTCCAGTCTGGTACCCAAAGTTTCATGCAACTGATTCCAGAACTTTGAGGTGAATTGGGTTCCTCTATCTGATACAATGCTCCTTGGAACTCCATGTAGACATACGATTCTGGTCATGTATATCCTTGCCAACTTTGCACTGGTATAGGTAGTCTTCACTGGAATGAAATGAGCTACCTTTGTCAAACGATCGACTACAACCTATATTGAGTCATAGCCTGAACGAGTTCTGGGTAAACCCATAATAAAATCCATGCCTAACTTATCCCACTTCCATTCGGGTATCAGCAATGGCTGTAGCAATCCTGCTGGCTTCTAATGCTCTCCCTTTACTCTCTGGCATACATCACAAACTGCTACATACTCCGCAATATCCTTCTTCATTCCGGTCCACCAGAAAGTATCCTTCAAATCCAAATACATCTTGGTATTTCCTGGGTGAATCGAATATGGTGAATCATGGGCCTCTTGCAGAATTAACTTCCTGATCTCCGAATCATTAGGCACATAAACATGGTCTTCAAACCATAAGGTATCATGCTCATCCTCATGAAATCCCTTAGCTTTTCCTTTGCTCATTTTCTCCTTAATAGAAGCGATCCCTTTGTCAGTCCTTTGTGCTTCTCTGATCTTATCCATCAAAGTAGATTGAATCTCTAATGCTGCTACATAGCCTCTCGGAACTATCTCCAAACATAGCTCACAAAGATTCTTGGCTAACTCCCTTGGTAAATCTCCCATCATTAAGGTGTTGACATGACTTTTACGGCTCAACGCGTCAGCTACTACGTTAGCCTTTCCGGGGTGATAATGCAATCTCATATCATAATCCTTGATGAGCTCCAACCATCTCCTTTGCCTGAGGTTCAACTCCTTCTGCGTGAAAATATACTTCAAACTCTTGTAATCCGTGTACACCTCAGAATGGTTTCCAACGAGAAAATGTCTCCAGGTTTTCAATGCATGCACTACAGCTGCTAACTCCAAATCATGCGTATCATAATTTAACTCATGAGGCTTGAGCTGTCGTGAGGCATAGGAAACAACTCTTCCTTCCTGCATAAGCACTGCTCCAAGTCCTCGACGTGAAGCGTCGCAATACACCTCATAATCCTTCGTCTGATCTAGCAAAATCAACACAGGTGATGTAACCAAACGTTTCTTCAACTCCTCGAAACTGGCCTCACATTCCTCAGTCCATATGAACTTGGTATCTTTTTTCAACAACTCCGTCATAGGCTTCACAATCTTTGAGAAATTCTCAATGAATCTCCGGTAGTATCCTGTGAGTCCAAGAAAACTCCGGATCTCTCCAACTGTTGTTGGGGCTTCCCAATTGGTCACGGTATCAACTTTAGTGGGATCTACTACTATACCTTCTCCCGATATAACGTGTCCAAGAAATCCAACTTCCTTCAACCAAAACTCACATTTGCTAAACTTGGCATATAATTGATGTTCTCTGAGCTTTCCAAGAACCAAACGCAAATGCTCCTTATGCTCCTCTTCCTTCTTTGAGTAAACCAGGATATCATCAATGAACACTATGACGAACTTATCCAGAAACTCCATAAACACCTTGTTCATCATGTTCATGAAATATGCAGGTGCGTTAGTCAGACCAAATGACATAACGGTATACTCGTACAGCCCATACCTAGTGGTAAAAGCCGTCTTAGGTATATCCTGTTCTCGATTCTTCAACTGGTGGTATCTTGATCGTAGATCGATCTTGGAAAATACCTTAGCTCCTTGCAATCGATCAAACAGATCATTGATCATCGGTAGTGGGTACTTGTTCTTGATGGTTACTTCATTTAACCCTCGATAATTAACAACCATCCTTAACGATCCATCCTTCTTCTCCACTAGAAGTACTGGCGATCCCCAAGGTGAAGAACTTGGGCGAATATATCCTTTATCGAGTAACTCCTTAATCTGCTTCTTAATCTCCACCAAATCCTTTGGGGGCATCCTATATGGTCTCTTTGATATTGGCCCTGTGCCTGGCAAAAGCTCAATCAAAAAGTCAATATCTCTATCCGGTGGCATGCCTAGCAATTCTTTTGGAAATACATCTGGGAAATCCTTCACCACTGGTACTTCCTCCTGCACAACTCCTGTTAAACAATTTACTTGAGTCCTCTTTGGCACATGTCGGGATACATACTTGATCCTTCTTCCTTCTAGGGTGGTGAGCAAAATTGACTTACTGGCACATTCAATATTTCCTTCGTACTTTGATAAAGAATCCATGCCTAATATCACATCCAATCCTTGAGATTCCAACACTATTAGGTCCGACGGAAATACGTAGTTACCAATCCTTAATGGTAACCGATCACACCATAGACTAGCCATATACTCTGCTCCAGGCGAGGTTACTAACATGGGTGATCTAAGGGCTTGGGTTGGTAGTTTATACTTATCCACAAATCCCCTTGATATGTATGAATGCGATGCACCAGTATCAAAAAGAACGAGTGCAGTAAATGACTTAACTAAAAACTTACCGATTACTGCATCCGGCTGCTCTTCAACCTCCTCCACGTTAACGTGGTTCACCTGTCCCTTGTTGAAAGGGTTCGGCTTCTTCCCAGAGCTTCCATTGCCATTTCCATTCTGGGATTCAGGACATTCATTGGCATAATGTCCGGTCTTCTGGCACTTAAAGCAGGTGACTTGGCTCAGGTCTCTCTTGGCTGGGGTTGATGAGTTGGTGCGGTTTTGGCCGTTGCTTCCTCCATTCTCATTACCATTCTTGGTGCCATTCTGATTGTGCGAGCTACCTCCTCCATGGGTATGCTGGAAATGTCCTCCTGGTCTAGGGGTAAAACGTGGCTTCTGCTGAGCTCCTGAGTTGTACTTTCATTGTCCATGCTTCCTCTTGCGATTCTCAATCTGCTGCTGCTTCCCTTCAATCATGAGAGCACGATCTACCAACTCCTAGTAGTTGTTGAAGGTTCCTACCATCAACTGCATGCTCAACTCATCATTCAGTCCTTCCAGAAACTTCTCCTGCTTAGCTGCATCCATAGCAACGTCATTTGGGTCATAACATGCTAACTTACTAAAGTCCTCCACATACTGGCCAAATGTCCGTCCTCCTTGGCGCAAGTTGTGAAACTCTCGCTTCTTCATGGCCATAGCTCCTGCTGAAACATGGGCAGTACGAAAAGCCTGCTGAAACTGGTCCCACGTGACAGTGTCGACCGGGAAAGTGGCTTTGAAATTCTCCCACCATGATGTTGCGGGTTCTTCAAGCTGATGTGCGGCAACTTCACCTTTTCTGCATCTGTGCATCCTGCAGTGGTCAACTCTCTAGCTGTCTTGCAGAGCCAATCATCTGCTACTATCGGCTCGGTGCTACTGGAAAACACTGGCAGATTCAGCCTAAGAAAACGGGCTAAGTGATCAACAGGTGGTGGTGGTGGTGGGTTGTTGTTGTTGTTCCCCTGATTTTGATTCTGGACTAGCAACTACATCAATGTGTTCTGCTGCTGGATCAACTGGGTGAGCTCCGGTGGGAAGGTAAATCCGGGGTCACGTCTAGGAGGCATCTGAGGGTTTAGAAAATATGAGATTTAAGAATAGAGGGGGTCTAAAGAGAAAACACTACCCATATGCACATGAGACAAAAGCAAACAATTCACTTCATTCAATCAATCACACAAGGGCATACAATTGATCTAACTATCGCAAAAGTGCTCGGACTACTATATTTACATGGTGGACTACTACTACTGTTGTGGTGGTCTACTAAAAATATTCTTCGGTTGCAGTCTCCATGATATCTGCTCCAGCTTCATCAACATAGTCCTCATCGCTATCATCTGTATCCGAGTCGGTGTCATCGATGATGATGTAGTCTTCCGGGCGAATCTCATTGGGTTCTTCGTCTTCTTCTACAGGTGTAGGGCCTCCCATAAATATTCCAATCTTCTTGATCAGATCGTCATTCTTCTCCACTAGTACTTCGATTTCCTCTTCATAATCTTCATGTGTAGCCTTGAGTTCTTCCTCCAGTTCCTTGATTATTGTCCTCGCCTTCTTCAGATCTATCATGTCGGCGCACATCTGGTTCTCCTAACGTCGAATGTGTTGGTTTAACTCCTGGATAAAAGTTGCAACTGATCTATCCTTCCTGGTTCTGATCATCTCCCAGTGCTCATCTCGGCGCCCACAAATCTGGTAGATAGTATCCTTGAGATCATTGCGGTAAACTTCTCCAATGCGTCCCATGGCGATGTGAGCTGCCATGCTCTTTCCGAGACTCCAAGTTGGTGCATCAAAAGAAAACTCTATGGGCTCACTGACTGGCATGAACGTCCTTCCTGGAACTTGAACTTGAATCATCCAGCCATCTTCTTCAGGTAGAGTGGCGTTGTAGGTCCCAGTGAAGCTTGGTACTCCTATGTTCAGGTATCTAGTGACTTCCTTCAAGTGACGTCCAAAGGGTGTATCTTCATCCGGTTGCGTGAACTTGTTCCTTGCATCCACCATCCTAAAAGAGTAGAAAGATGAGAGGTTAGAATGAGAAGAGAGTGAGTAGTGATCTAGGTCTTTAGCTTAGTGGTCGTGTCCTACAGATAGCGTGTGCTCTGATACCATCTTGTAGCGACCAGACCTCAGACGGTCCAATCTCTGTGCTCAGGTGTCATCCCTGGATCAGTAATGCTGACACCACACAGTACTTGAAGGATTTATAACCGAGTAGCAATCACACACTTATTACATCGAGTGTCTCAAAAGAGAGCTTATTACAATAAATATGGCTTAAGGCCATCTAATAACGATAAGAGTGGAAGGCTTGGAAGATAAGTGAGTCCATCAACTCCAACGGCATCACTGAGTATAGAACCACGACCTAAAGGTACCTTAATCATCGTCTGAAAAGTATGTAACATTAACGTTGCAGCTCGAAACGGGTCAGCACATGGAATATGCTGGCAATGTAACACATAGAGAGTAATGGAATGAAATAGGCTATACTATATGCATATATGGCCGGTGGAAAGCTCTATGGTTACAATTTTTGCGTAAAGCCAATTTTTCCCTACTGCAACGGAATAGATTTTATTTAACTATCATGGTAGTTGTTCAACATTGAGAATGGTTGACAGCATTCTCAATCCCAATTAAGTAACATCATTAAACCCAGCAAAATTAATTTAAAGTAACGTGATGAGATTCACATGATAATCCAGATACTAGATACTCAAGATGTCCATAACCGGGGACACGGGTAACCATGATTAGTTTATACACTCTGCAGAGGTTTGCACACTTTTCCCCACAAGACCCGATCTCCTTCGTTGGATTTCTCGCACTACATGGTGTTTGAGAAACGGATGACCGAGACATAGTCTTTCAGAAGCGCTAGCACCTTATGAACGGGTAGACCGTACCAACCTACATCACCTACATATGCTAGTCTACCACTGTAAGAGTTCACACGACTTAGTCAACTATGCTAGAGCCCATAGTAGCTTGTGGCTGCACACGGAAGTTTCTAGCATGAATAATCTCATGATCCCTTTGAGCCTGGGTGGCGGTCCAAAAGAAAAATAGGCAATCACTGGAATACCCAGGTGCCTCAATCCACCCTGATGTGTATTTAAGTTGCCACCTTAGATAAACCATTAATTTAACAATCTCACATCTGTCATGGATACACTCACCCAATCCACGTCTACTAGCATAGCATGGCATAATAAGCAACATAGAAGTAACTCCCAAATGTTTGATAATAAACAGGTAATAGGTTCTACCTCAACTACTTCCCAAACCCACAATTTAATTAGATCCTAATCATGCAATGTGTGAGGATTGATCTAATGCAATAAAACTGGGTAGTAGGAGGTATGATCAAAGTGTTACTTGCCTTGGTGATGATCCGCAAAACCTAGCGATTCGAAGTAGCAAGCGGCGCACTCCGGGTACTCTATCGCAAACAAACAAGCATACAATAAGTACTCAACTAATGCACAGGTAAAACCCAAATAAGAGATCTAACCAGAAAGTTCAACTTAAGAAATCCGGTTGGCAAAAAGAATCAAATCGAACGAAGCAACGAAAGACAAACGACAAAAGAAACAAGCTTCGTTTACTATTCTAGATCTAGGGAAATTTTTATAGTGGCAAAAACTTGTTTTAGTTGGTTAAACGGAAAGAGGGTTTCGAGATGAAACTCCAGGCGCTTGAATCGCCTGATTCCGATAAACGAGCGAAAAGTTATACTAAAACGAACATCGGATAAGGAATCATGATCACAAAAATCACGGATTTAATCCGAGAAAAAAGAAAAACGACAAACGTTTGTTAAAATGAACGAACGGGCGAATGCTCGCTAAAAAAATAAACCGGAAAAATCGATCTATTAAAAAAAGAACCTAAAAAACCGAACAAAACCGACGGAAAACCGATCGGTTTTCTAAAAAAACCGGCGGCGAAAAACTACCTCCGGCGACGGATCCGGCGGCGGCGGCGGCGCGGCGG